>NW_026781630.1:0-220000 GCF_030144855.1 Hypanus sabinus
ACCAAATTCCAGAACTGAACTGATCACTTACCATCCCACCGTAATAACCTGAGCTGGGGAAGATTGGGAACCTTATACACACACACACACACACACACACACACACACACACACACACACACATATATATATATATATAGCCCACTCATCCCAGAGTCAGAAATGGCCGAGGGATGAGTGGGCTATCATGTCACAAATTGTGTGGAAGGGGAAGGATCAGCAGGCGTATTCTGCCCTGACCCTTGAACAGTCAAGGGATTATGATACAGTGTAAGATTCAGTGCTTAAAGTCCATGAGTTGGTTCCGGAGGCATATAAACAAAAGTTCAGAGATTTAAGGAAGTCCGGGAGTCAAACTTATATGGAGTTTGCCCATGAGAAACAGGTGTATCTCAAGGGCTGGTATACCTCGGAAGAGGTAACTGAGGGTTTGGAAAGCTTGAAAAAGCTGGTTGTGACTGAAGACTTTAAAAAGTGTGTTCCCGATTATGTAAGGGCATACAGAGATGAAAGGGATGCCACTACATTGCTTTACTCCGGATGGGAGTTTCCCAGAGAGTAACTGGGAGGGTCGGGGGAACCTGGAATTTGAACCTGCGACTGGTATTGAAAGCTGTCCCGATTTTTGTATTCATTTTATTGAAGCACCTGTGAATTTTCAGGGCGCTGAACCTTGTGTTAAAACACCGTTAAGATCTGAGGTGTCTGCCACGGTTAAAAAGGAACGCAGTATTTTTGAGCCAGGTGGACTGGGTTCGGTGAATAAAGGGTTAACCTTAGTGCCAGTGGAAATTGAGGATGCTCAATTAATTATGTTAGACGGTGTTCTAAAAGTTGGTGATGAGTTGAAAATTGGTGATGTGAATCTTAATAGAAATATGCAGAAAGAAGCTGTTTCTGAATTTTTGAATCAAGAATTTGGGAAGTTTGGACTGGTTTCGCGACCTTTGACCCTGCTTGCTGGACAATGGCTTGTAAAAGTATGTGAATCTCTGTTGAATTTTGTTTTCGCAGTAGGAAGTAAACACCTTCAAGGTTGTGGAGGTGTTTTCACGATTGCAATGTGAAGAGAAAGGATTGTTTTGGTTTTGACAGACCACCTGACTGGGTTTCTATGGAGACGAGTCAAGCTAAAAGTCGAAAGAAAAGAATGTATGGGCTGTTTGGGAATTTTTCTAATGTAAATGTAGTCTTCGTAAGCTTAGTGATGGTAGTGAATTTGGTAAATATTAGGTTGGCACCTATCCAGGGTGAAGTTTATTCAGCAGTACAGCTAACAAGCAAGCTTGTGTCTGACGACACACGCACAGATACTGATGTGAACCGCACATGCGCAGTGACCCGAATCATGTCTAAAGAAGCTCCTGACGCAGTGAGCAAAGACAGGGGTTTAATTTATGAGAATTTGTGAGAGACTTTTCTGCCTTCCATGTTGCATCAGGATGTGGGTAGTAAGGAGGAGAAGAAAAGATTGCCCTTGTCCTGGGATGAACCAAGTCGAGACTCTGAAATTGCTGCGTTGAAGGAGAGAGCTCTCACAGGAGAGGAGGTTCACAAAGAGTCAGTAGGATATTATCTTAAGGATGGGGTGTTAATGAGGAAGTGCAGATCACCTACTGTGCCTGCAAGTGTGGATTGGGTCATTGAACATCAGGTTGTGGTCCCGAAAGTTTACAGGGCTGAGATTTTAAACATTGCTCATAGTATGCCTTTAGTTGGACACTTTGGAGTGTGGAAGACAGTAAACAGGATTATGCAGGAATTCTACTGGCCTAATTTAAGGAAGGATGTGGTGAATTTTTGCAGGACTTGCCATACCTGTCAGGTTGCGGGAAAACCTAATCAGGTGATCCCAGCGTCACCACTTAGACCAATACCTGCTTTTGGTGAACCTTTTTCTAGGGTCATAGTGGATTGTGTTGTACCATTGCCAAGGACTGCAGCTGGTTATGAGGATTTGTTAACCATCATGTGTGCAATATCTCGGTTCCATGAAACGGTGCCTCTCGGGAACGTCAAGGCCAAGACTGTGGTAAAAACACATCAAATTTTTCACACTGGTATGTCTACCTGAAGAAATCCAATCTGAAGTAACTTTACTTCGAAAACATTCCAGGGGATAGTTAAATAATTGAGAGCTAAGCACATCCTATCACCGTTGACCCTACTCAGAGAGAAATGATCAGATCAGAATGTGAGTAGGAGCGTGCTTAGTTATGTTTCGGAATTCAGAGACAGACTTAACAAGGCTTGTGACCTTGCAAAGCACAATTTACAGCACTCTCTGTTAAACATGAAACAAGAGGTATGACAGAAGAGCGAGGGAGCAGAGATATCGTGCTGGAGAAAGGGTCCTGATGCTGTTCACTCTCCTTACCAAGCGAGATTTAGTGGACCATATGAAATAATTAGGAAAATCGATTCTTTAAATTATGTTATTAGGACTCCTGACCGGTGAGAGGCTACCCAGCTCGTCCACGTAAATATGATCAAAAGTTATCATGACCCCGACCCTGCTCCAGTGAGTACTGTTATGACAACGGAGGAGATTGTGGTGTCTGGTACTGGGATACCAGAACTCCATGTAGTTTCCACAAGACTCAGAAATTATTATGTTTTGAAAAAGCTTGATGGAAAGACTCAGCATTTGCCGGCAAATCAACGAAAACAACTGAAGAGTTTAATTAACAAGTATAAAGATTTATTCCCTGACATTCCAAGACCATGTATGGCTGCGGTGCATGACGTAATTGTAGACTAATTTGATCCCATTAAGCAGCAACCTTACACGATGAACCAAGACAAAATATAAAATGGTTGAACAAGAAATTGAACACATGTTAACAGTCGGCATAATTAGGCCATCCACTTCAGACTAGGCGTCACCGTGCGTGATTGTCCCTGCGTCGGATGGGAGTATGAGATTCCATACTGATTGCAGAAAAGTTAAATCAGTAACTAAGGCAGATGCTTATCCAATCCCGAGAGTGAATGACTGTATTGACAGAGTGTGGAAGGCTAAATACCTTACAAAGTTTGACCTGTTGAAAGGTCACTGGTGTGTTCCTTTAACAGAAATGGCTATAGGAATATCTGCATTTGTGACACCATCTGGATTGTATGAGTACAATGTTTTACCATTTGGGATGAAATATGCTCCAGGGACGTTCCAAAGGATAATGAATTCAGTGATTCAGGGTTTAGAGAATACAGCGGCTTATATTGATGACTTGGTTGTATGGAATGACAACTGGGAGGAGCATATCACAGCAGTAGAGAAACTGTTTGAACGTCTGTCCAAGGCAAATCTCACTGTAAATCTTGCCAAAAGTGAATTTGGCCATGCCACTATCACGTAGCTTGGCTATGTAGCAGGCCATGGCCAACTGGCAACTATGCAGGCCAAGGTTCAGGCTATTGCTGAGGTTCCCGATCCAACGAGCAAGAAACCGTTACAGAGGTTTTTTTACGAATGGTTGGGTGTTACCGTAAGTTTTGTAAGAAATTCGCAGACATTGCTCTCCCTCTAACGAAACTCCAGGGGAAGAGCGAAAGATTTGTGTGGAATGACCTCTGCCAAGAGGAATTTGACCACGTGGAAACCATTCTGTGTAATATAAGCGGATTGTAATACACGTCAGCTGTCATTGTTTATTCCATCACTCAAAACTCCCGGAATGACTGCAATGAACGAAAGAAAAGAATGAACGAACATTCCTCTTTCATAAAGAAGTGTTCTCCATTTCACCTGCCAGAACAAACTCCTTCCCTCAATTTCAGAAGTGAATGTGCTCCGTCAAATGTTCCAAATAAATCGACTTCAGGATGAACGCCGACTTTAAAAGCAACACTGATATAAAAATATCCTATTTAAATAGCTGAACCCAGGTATCATGGAAAATAACATGGAAAATTCACATAATATTTTATTTAAAATAAACAGATTGCAATATCTCTTAAGGAGTTAAATTAATGACACGGGTCAGTGAGTAAAACTAGTTTAACGAAATTGTTTGTGCAGTTGATTGTCAATAATGTCCCTGACGTGATCACCACGCTAATTGCCTCAATAGAATTGTTCTCACCTCAATAAAAGTCTGCTAAACAGATCACCAGTCAACCTGAGCAGCTGAAACGCTCCGTACAACTGAACGCTGCTTCTGACGGAATATGGGATATCCGGCGATTTACTACATCGCGGCCGTTTTCTATCCCACACTTGTAGCGGTTGGTGTCCCCGGTAAGATGCCGGAGCTGGTCACTTTATGTATGGTGCCGTCGTTACTCTGCTGCGGTATCCGCACTGTTACTGAGCACAGATGCTACCGTCGGCTGAATAGTGTTTCCAGAATGGAGGATTCAGGAATCTAATGGTTTCATTTCCATTTTCCATACTATGATAGCAGTGCTTTCTTCTTTTATCAATTAAGTTATTGTCGATATTGTCGTTGTTTCATAATTTCACCTCGCTCGGCTTTCTGACGTGACGCTGGTCTCTGCTTTACTAGTTCCGAGTATGTATCAGTGCAGACACTTCGATCTTATAACAACGTGTCAGCTTATTTAAAAGATGGTCCCGTCTGTGGGTCAATAAATGAGAACTCGTGCTTTATGTCTCCGCTACAAATAATACCGTCAACTGTTTCACCTCTAATAATGGAAGTGGTGTTGTTTACAGGAACGATCGACTGCTCACCGGTACGTGAGTCGTGGAACTCGGATGCCTCGCTCTAAACTGTGGGAAGGTCGCCAATCCACTGACACTCACATCCGTCATTGTCCTCCAGCCGGAGTGCAGCGACCGGGACCGCACACACTGAATTCCCGCCTTCCACTTCCAAACAGACCATACCCTCCATAGCATCGGTAGAATGGGGCATTCGGGGAATGGCTGCTGACCATATTTCTATTATGTCTCCAAATTTCTTGTAGTCAATTTAGCAGCGATTGTGATCCTATCTCGGGGGAAATGCGGACTCTCCAAATGCATCATCCGTTACCTGGTTGGAATGGCGACAGCGGATCTGATAGTGGTTATCGTGTTTGCTTTAGTGGAACAGAACAACAATATCTACATTTATTCCAGATCCCTGCTCATCACTCCTGTATGCGCTCTGACACTTGTATTTCGGGTTGCAGCGACGGACTGTTCTGTTTGGTTCACGGTCAGTTTTACCTTCGATCGCTTCATCGCAATATGTTGCCGAAAGCTACGGGAGCGATACTGCACCGAGAGAACAGCAACAGTGGTTATCGTGACCGTGGTTATAGTGAGCTGCGGGAAAAGTGTCCCGATTTACTTTGCCCTTGAACCTTACGTCATTATTGACAACACGCCGTGGCGGTGCACCGGCACATATGAATACGCTACTTCACCCGTGTGGAGAGGGTACCAATTACTGATCAGTATTTTAACACCATTGCTACCAATCGGATTAATTCTAGTGTTTAACGGGTTAACCATACAGCATATCGTTGTGGCAAATAGAGTCCGCAGAAGGCTTCTGCACAGCAGCGACAATCAGAAAGATGCCGAGGTGGGAAAACGCAGAAAATCAATATTTTTGTTGTTTTCTATATCAACTAATTTCATATTATTTTGGATGCCCTCTGTAGCCCATTCCCTGAAATGGCAAGTGCAAAACTATTTTTACGAGGACAGATATTTGAGTTCCCCGGTATACATCCTACAGCAATTTGGGTTCATGTTGCAAATTCTCAGCATGTGCACCAATACTTGTATCTATACACTGACACAGAGGAAATTCAGAGACGAGCTGAGGAATGGAATGAAGTATGTGTTTACATTAAATGGCCATCTGTGTAGATAACGCCCGCGTCTAATGGCAATTCAGCGGAGTTTTCAGATAAAGCCGGGTTACAATGAATAGGTTTGGCAAATATGTCATTAATTCAAACAATCATATGCCTGGACATCCTGAAAATGCAGAACTGGCGGAAGATTGCTGACTTCATACAGTTCAGGTAGGTAGCAATACAAAGGCACAATGCTGTTGGTTCAATGGTCACTTTGGTTGAAGTACGGTCCAATCTGTCACAAACACTCGACTGTCAGAAGGGCAGGGATGACTTCAGGACTTTCCGGGTTTTAGATGTTTCAAAATGGAGAGGGTCGGGTAACAGTGTAAAGGGAGTTCGGTGGGAAACCAGGGACAGTATCGCAGCTGCAGAAAGGGAGGACAATGTGGAGCGTTCCTTTGTTAATAGACTGGGAGACGGACACAGAAACATGAAGGACGCGATCTGCCTAATTGGAATACTCTGTACAGCCGTCAAGCAGTTTAACAAAAGAAGAACTGCAGCGGGAACAGCGAGGAACCAATCGGGAAGCAGAATTTGGACATGAGCAATGTTATTGGAACGGAAAACTGAAACTTCCCTAGTATTCTTTGGCACCTGTCTGGGGTAAAATGTTTAGGTATGGCATAATTTCTCAGTTGTGTCCAGGAAGGATTCATGTCACTATATGCCGACAGGTGGACTTGCGAACAGTCCATACCGGATCTAATATTAGAAAAGGAAACTGGTCGGGTGACAGATCTCTCCGCGTGTCAGCGTTTCAGAACGACAGGGCAGAACTCTCCAACATTTACCTTGGACAGGCATCCGGCCAGGGAGCATGGAATGTGTTTAATTGCGGGTATGCGATGTATGGTGATACCCGGCAGGAACATGGGATCGTACATTGGGAAATGATGTGGAACGTGGACCGCATTCCGGTTCACGGTCCGGTCCACGTTCCTTCCCTTCCATCTGAAGCCTTGCCGGCGTCCTCGCCTGTATCGCTGTCAAGTTCTACAGGAATTGTGGTTTTATCATATCGGGTGTAGATCCGCTCAAATTTCGATCCCTTTAACCCTGAATGCACACGGCCGTTGTGGAATCGGTGTCTTCCTCTGAAATCAACAATAAATGAAAAATACAAAACGACACAAACTAAAATCGCCGCGAGAACAAAGCAAACATTTGTGCTCACACTTGTCTTCCCTCAAAACCATCGCAGGCAATTGTACAATACAGAATAAACAACTTCCAAAGCAAAAGGCCTCAGCGCGTATTCTGAAGAACAGGAGAGCAAGATGTGGAGAGCTGAGGCTCACATACAGTGATACTTCTTAATTTTAGAAAGATATGCAGCCTCCGAATTCCGCATCAGTTCCTGGAAATCACTTCTCGTAAGGAGACACAAAATTTATGTCACAGGTTTGGTGAAAAAAGATGATTAATTCAATCATCCCCACAACACAAGCTAAAGAAACATGTGACTCCAGTAAAGTCATTCATGACCGTATTTTTTCTCTTTCGCTTTCAATTGAACTCACTTATGTCCACACCTCGTGCAATATTTTAAATGGGCAATGCACTCATATTTAAAAAAAAATATGGCAGAAAATGTCATGCTCTTATGTGTTCAACAGTTAAAAAACATCCGTAATGACAATCATACAACATTTAATAAAGACTTCCGACTCCAATTCAAAGAGACGCAAAAGGTCCGTAAGTTAATATTCAGCGCAATTTAAATATGACGTCGCCACAACTCTAAACCTCCAAGATAAAACTTCCAAGATTTCTCACTTTCAATCTGTGACTAAGGACAGGATTCGATCTAAATTACCCTTGTTGTATAGTATCGGGGCGAATGATCGGCATTACCATTGCTGAAGCAACAGATTTGTTCACTGTTCCGGGAATACTATAACACCCAACTCCAGACCGGAACTACTGTCTTTACCGCCTAACTGAAGGACTGAGGGCATATTCCTGTAGTGTGACACTCCCTTTATCATCTCACATCTGCACTTCCATCTTCTCATGCAGTAAACATCCATTAATTCAGTCTCCATGCTTCAGTGTGTGCAAGGACAGAGGGATCGAACAGTATCAACGACTTTCTAGATTGGTCGGTGCTGTGAGAGACTGAAGTTCTAACCCAGACATATAGTCAGACAGGCACACGAAACCACTGCACAGAAACAGGGTCTCCAGCCCGTCATGTCCGGGAGGAATTATTTACACTGCCTACTCCCATCGACATGCACCATGGCCATCCATATCCCTCTCACCCATGTTCTTTTCAGTCATCTCTTCAATGCTGACATCAGAATCTCAATTACCATTTGCGTTGGCAGCACTGTCTACACTCTGCCGACTCTCTGAGTGAAGACGTTTCCCCTCATGCTTCCTTTAAACATTTCACATTTCACCCTTCACACATGATCTCCAGTTGTATTCTCACCTAACAGCAGTGGAGAAAGCCCGCTTGCAATTCCACTCTCTATACGCCTCATAATGTTGTATACCTCTATCAAGTCTCCCCTCTGTCGTCTACCCGCTCGGGAATAACGTGCAAACATACGTAATCGTTCCTTGAATTATGGACCTTCATTCCCAGATTCGTTTGTTCTATCGTACTCCCCAGTGCCCTGTTTCTCATTGTGTCAGACCAACCCTGGCTGGTCCGCCCAAAGTGCAACATCTAACAATTGTCTGCGTTAAATCCGAATCGCGTTTTGTCAGCCCATTGTTCCATCTGGTCCAGATCCCGTTTACGATACCATGCTCCGGTACTCTTCCTCGCTATCAACTACACAGGTTGCTGTCATCGGCAGTTTGCTGATCCAGTTAACCACATCATTATCCACATCGTTAATATAGATGACAAACAACAAACAACGATGACAGCAACGATCCTTGTGCACTCCACTCGTCGCAGGTCCCCAATCAGAGAGACAACCATTTTTTACCACACTCTAGTTTCCCCAGCGTAACCAATGACGACTGCAATTTAATAGTTCATCATGGAAGCCAAGCGACTGAACCTTCTCGAGTATCCTCCCCTACGGAACCTTGAGAAATTCCTTGCTGAAGTCCCTGTAGACGGCATCCACTGCCTCGCCTTCCAAACTATCCCTAGTAACTACCTCGTAAATCTCTGTGAGTTTGGTTAGACATGACCTGCTACGCACTGACCCATACTGACCATCGCTAATGTTCCTATTTGTCCGGTTACTTCCCTTCATTACCCATGACCAGCGTAGTCTGAACAACGAGGACAATTCATCATTACATAATACTTGGCGAGCCCCTTCCAAGCAAAGCTATCGAGATCATCCAGCGGTCGGTACTGATATTTATGGCCTATTGTTTTTTTTAATTCTCCTGCACTTTATTATCCGACGCATTGAGTAGTCAGAAAAAGCAAGGCCTCATAGCTTTAAATAATTAATCGATTCCCTGAACTATAGCAAGATACGGTAGCTCGATTGAGCACAGAACATAGAATATGGGAGCACAGGACACGAGGTTCTGACAGGCTTTCAACTAACGTAAGTTCGATCTGACACATCCCCCCTGCATCAGAATCAGAATCATGGGTTTCAAAGGTACATTTAAAGAATCAGTACCAGATTTAATATCACCGACATACGTCGTGAAATTGTTAACATTACGGCAGCAGTAAAATGAAATACAGGTTAAATGAATATAGAAAAAACACACCTGAGATACAGGTGGCAGCGAGGAAAAAGGCTGTTCCCGAATCGCTGCGCCTGAGCTTTCAGGCTTCTGTATCTCCTTCCCGATGGTAACACTGTGTAGTGGGCACGTCCTGTTAGTGGGCAATGTTAATGATGGATTCCACTGTGACAAAAATCATCCCTTGTAACAAAGATCAATGAGAAAGAGAATCTGTATTTACCAACAAGTGTCATTTATTATTTCTACTAAAAGCACGTAGATTTGCACACTATCTTCGTGTGTGCACCCTGCTGGAAATCCTGACACTCCATGAACAGTCAATGATGAGAAAAGTTATTACCCGGGAAAAGAGTCTACGCTGGCAAGGCATTCCATAGAAACATAGAAAACATAGAAAATCTACAGCACAATACAGGGCCTACGGCCCACAAAGTTGGGCCGAACATGTCACTACCTTAGAAATGACTAGACTTCCCCAGAGCCCTCTATTTTTCTAAGCTCCATGTACCTATCCAAAGGTCTCTTAGGAAGACCCAATCGTATCCGCCTCCACCACTGTTGCCGGCAGCCTGTTCCACACTCACCACTCTCTGAGTAATATCGAACATCTCCTCTCTACCGCCTCCCCAGCACCTTCAACCTGTGTACACTTGTGGCAACCATTTCAGCCCTGGGAAAAAAGCCTCTGAATATCCACACGATCAATGCCCCTCATCATCTTCCGATCCTCATGTTCCCGATCTGCACGTGTCCGTGCGGTCCTACATTTCGGCAATGGTTGGTCTCTGGCCGCTGGTGACATATCACCCCTGCAAATTTTAAGCTCCGGAATCTTATATCGTTCCTCTTCAATGGAACCATTTGATCTCCGAACAATTGGCTCAAGGTAGCTACTCCTCTGAGCATGGTCTCAGGTTTATGGCTCTGATTAGATTGTCCCAAAGTCAAGAATCAGTTCAGAGACAACGCCATTCACATAACAAATGGCGACTTGTTTGAGAATGGTCTCAGGTTTAGCAGATCATTACCTGAAGCTTCCTGTCTCCACATTCACTTCCTCTGATTAAATTATTCCAGTGCAAGAATCAGTTCATAGTCCACAAAATGGGGGGAAACAGAGAGAACTCGTTTGTACGCTTCCCCTGTCGTTGAGCAGACTGCAGTTACTTCTGGCCAACAGTGTTTTATAAGCCATTCAATCTGACACGACTGTTTCTTTCTCGGGTCTGCTGTCGTCTATATGCACCGGGGTAGATGATGGAGGTTTTGCTGAGATGCCGAGTGCTGTAGGGGTCGAAGGGGTTTACAGAAATGCGGTGTGATGTAGGGGTTGGAACGGTTTTGTTACGCACCCCGTAACGGGTTAAAAGAACCAGTACAAATGGAACATACCTGGAGTCTGGTATTGCTACAAAAAAACGCGATTTATTCGTATTTACGTAATATAGTAATATAAAGCCATTTAAATCAAACAGGTTAGCAGAGTTCATGCATATATAAATGAGTAAATATAAAACCCCAAACTTGTTCAAGCTTAGGTGATAAATGATACAGTCTTACGATGGTATAGGAATGACGTCAGTTCAGTTCGCGATATTAAGATATGTAGAAATGAGGAGAGAGAGAGGGGTGGTCTGTTTTCCAAGTAAGCCAATGCCATCGATCTTTCCGTTGTCCTCCGAAGTCCTGTTAAAGTTAACGACTGTGATCACACTAAAGAATAACGTCTTCACGCCGTAAAGCTATCAACCCAGTCAAGGGTTAAACAGACCGATAGCATTCCACCGGTCACCCCTTTTCAACACTGCAAGCAAAACCCACACTTTCGTGGGCACTGAAATCTCATCCAGTGTCTACTTCTTCTGTTTATCTGTCCGTGTCTTGCGTATGCTGTGTGTCTGTCTGAAAAGCCAGCTGACCTCGTCTATATCCCAAACATGCCGAAAACCAGCTGTCAATTATAAGGCTCCGCCCTTCCATAACCATGGAGACTGGCGTGCTGTTCGGTGCTCTCTCTCTCTCTGTGAATCAGTTTACACCCACTCTCTCTCTCTTTAAAGCCACATTCCATTTTGAATAATGCTTATGATCTCTTCTCTCCTCCCACCTGTTGGGAAAAAAATTTGATCAAGTAGTAAAATTTTTGCCTAACTGTAGATTACAGAATATGAAGCAATAAATATCTGATTAACATGTTGTAGGCTACAGAAGACTATAAAAATACTGGTTTCTATATCATTCTTTAATTTAACATCCAGACAATCAATCCACCATGTTACTGTCTTTACCTTTCACACACTTTGCTACAAAACCAAAGTTCTGCAAAACCAAATTCTGTAATCTTCAAAATGGCGTTAGATCTCCTATTTTCTCTTTTCAACTTCAGCACAGAGCAAATAACCATCACGTGATCAACTCCAACAGGGCTTTCAAGGATGGCCTGAACCTTGCATAGGTGCTAACTCCTCGCTCATGTTTTTTTTTTAAACTAAGCCCTTTCGCTGAACTTTGTTCCTTTGTTCCTTTGTTCCAAACAAGTCATTAGTTCTATCTCCAAGATCTTTCGTTGTATATGTTTCCATAAGAACACCTGCAGATGGCCTCTCTTGGTCAAAACAACACTTTAATTTGTTTTGAGAACTCTCCGAACCCTGTCTATCCAATTCACAAACTTGAACAACATCACCAAGTTGTTTATCTTTAAATTCCAAAATATAGTTAAACAAATTAACGTGTACTGTCTCAGCATCTGAGAGAGATGTTTCTGTCAGCAAGGTCAAAGCTCATGCTTCTACGCTTTCAATAATAGTACCAATTTCAAATTCCAGTTCACCCTGATTATCCCAGCTATTCTTTTGGAAGCTCTTATTCATGAAAAGAACTTAACCTAATGGTTTCAAGCAAGCTCGTCTGCAGACTAAGCAGACCCTGAGGGTCTCAGGCACTTTCTCATCTTCCCTCTTTATTGTTTTTAACCGAAGCTTAACCACAGCCTCAGTAGGTTTACTTTCAACCACATTTCCCTCACATCCTCTTCAAACATTCCCTTGGATATATAACGCTCCGTTATTAACGCCTGTGTTATCGACTTCTCCATTCTAGTGGTCGCCTTAAGTTTTAACATGAGTAATTCCCAACTCCATATCTCACTTTGCATCATCTAATGTTTCAGGGGATGGTTCCACGAAAGCTGCTAACCACAGTCTCCATTGCTGCTGTATTTCCACTCAAGGAAAACGTAAGCGATATTACCCTATAAGATCAACCACTAATCACTCAATTAAACCCCCGACAAATTTAGAATGGGTCCCACACCTTTAAAGACCCGGACGAGCCCCCAATCTTCTGACGTACCCCTTAAATAGTTAACAGAACTAGCAGAAATGGAATACACTGGAGTCTGGTTTTATAACATATTATAATGCAGCACAGTACAATCTCTTCGGACAACAATGTTGTGCCAATCCTTAAACCCTGCTTCGCAGCTTAAATTGCTCTTAAATGCCTTTCTAGCAGTCTCTTAAATTTGACAAGTGTATCTGCCTTCACCACTGACTCAGGCAGTGCATTCCACACACCAACTACTGTCTGAGTCTAAACTCTTCCGCTAATATCCCCATTCAACTTCCCGTCCTGTACCTTAAAGCCAAATCTTCTTCTTTGAACACCGGTGCCCTAGGGAAGAGGCGCTAGCTGTCCAATCTATCTATTCCTCTTAATATCTTGTGTACCTCTATTATGTCTCCTCCCATCCCCCTTCTCTCCAAAGAGTAAATCCCTAACTCCCTTAGTCTCTGATAAAAATGTGTACACTCTAAACTAGGCAGCATCCTGGTAAATGTCCTCTGTACCCTTTCCAATGCTTCCACATCTTTCCTATAGTGAGGCGACGAGAACTGGACACTGTACTGTAAGTGTGGTCTAACCAGAGATTTATAGAGCTGCAACATACCTCGCGACTCTTACACTCTAGCCCTCGACTTATGAATGATAGCACCATAAGCATTCTTATCTACCCTTCTACCTGTGAGGCAACTTTCATAGATCTGTGGACATGTACCCCTAGATCCCTAGGCTCTGACACATTACCAACTTTTCTGACATATACTTTGTACTCTGCCGTGTAAGCTGTCCTTCCAATGTGTACCACTTCAGACGTCTCCCGGTTGAACTCCATCTGCCATTTCTCATCCAATTTCTGCATCCGACTAATGTCTCTCTGAAATCTGCTACAAACAAAACACTATTTATTAGTATCTACATTTTATAGTAATATAAAACTAGATCAATCAAACAGATTAGCAGAGTTTATGCATATATAAGTCTGTAAATATAATACCCCAAACTTCTTCCCGCTTAGGTAGTAAATGATACAGTCTTACGATGGTATAGGAATGGCGTCAGTTCAATTCGTGATATTAAGATATGTAGAATTGCGGAGAGAGAGCGAGAGGTGATTGGTTTTCCAAGTAATTCGATGCCGTCGATCTTTCCGTTGTGCTCTGAAGTCCTCTTGAAGCTGCGGACTGCGACTACACTAAACGGTACCGCCTTCACACTGTGAAGCTGTCAACGCAGGCAAGGGTTAAACACACCGATAGCCTTACAACGGTCTCCCCTTTTCTACACTGCCTGCAAAGCCCAGCCCTTCGTGGGCATTGAAAGCTTAACCAGTGTCTATTTCTTTTGTATTTCTGTCCTTGCCTTCCGTGTGTCTGTGTGTCTGTCTGAAAAGCCAGTTGACCTTGTCTATATCCCAAACATGCTGAACACTAGCTGTCCATTACATAGCTCCGCACTTACGTAACCATGGAGACTCAGGAGCTGTTCGGTGCTCTCTCTTTCTCTCTCTCTGAATAGGTGTACACCCCCTCTCTCTCTCTCTCTCTCTTTTTAAAGGCGCAGTCCATATTGAATGCAGCTCAGCATCTCGTCACAGATTTTACAGATAGCGAGGGGTGTCAGCACACTTCTCCACCAATGTGGAAATGTAGTTTACTTGTAGTACCAAACTGGCATTTCTGTCTGTAACAAAATGAAACCCGTCTTGTGTCGGAGCGTTTTGCTAATAATGTTCGTGCAACATTATGCTGAGTGAGCCTGAGTACCTGACTGCGGACTGCAGTCCCTACACTGTATTTCATCTGCCACTTCATTGTCTGTTCTTTTTAACTGACTGAGTCCTTCTGCAGACACCCATATTGCTCTTAGCTGCCTATCCGGCACCTACCCTCGGAGCAAATATAAAGTCGGTCACCAAGCCACCAACTCTGTCAGCCAAGTCGTTGATTTTAACATGAACAGAAGCAATCTCATTACCGACTCCAGAGGGACGTCATTGGTTTTAGATGCTTCAAAATGGACAGGGTCGGGTAACAGAGTGTAAAGGGAGTGCGATGGGAAACCAGGGGTAGTATCTCAGCTGCAGAAAGGGAGGACAACGTGGAGCGTTCGTTTGTTAATAGACTGGGAGACGAACACAGAAACATGATCACCCCATCTGGAGTATTCTACACAGCCACACTTCTAACAAAGAAAAACTGCAACGGTAACAGTGAGGAGCCGATCGGGAAGCGGGACATGGACATTTGCCATGTTATTGACATGGGTAACTGAAACTTCAACAATATTCTGTGGCAGCTCCCCAGGGTTAACGATTTAAGTATGGCACTATCAGTTGTGTTCTGGAAGGATTCACGTCAATATATGAAGACAGATTCACTAGCGAACAGTCCGTACCGGATCTAATATTAGAAAAGGAAACGGGTCAGGCGACAGGTCTCTCGGTGGGTCAGCATTTCAGAACTATAGGACAAAACTCCCCTCCATTTAATTTGCCCAGGGGTAGGACCAGAGAGTATGGAGTGTGTTTAATTGGGGATTTGCGAATTATGGCGCTACCTGGCAGGAGCTCAGGAACATACATTGGGAAATGATGCACTCGAGGTATTGCGGAACAGATATGTGGGGATTGTTTAGGGAGCACTGACACGGGGTTCAGTATAGGCTTGTCTCAGTGACGCAGGGAAAGGATGACAGTGCAAAGCAACCCTGGGAGACAAGAAAGTTGGAACAATACGTCAAGAGGAAGAACGAACAATACTTACAGAACAGAAAGAAAGGATCAGCTTAGATTGTAGCGGGTCACATTGTAGACAGTAAAGATTTTAACAACGGACTTAAAGGAGTGATGGGGGATTTGTGAAATCCTTGACGAGTTGCACTGTGAAGAACAGGAGGAGACTGGGGAGACTGTGGGCAGATCAGAGGCAAAAGAGGAAAACTTGTGTCTGGAGAACACGGAGGCGGTGAAGCTCCTCACTGAATAGGTTGATCAATGTGAACACAACTTCAAAAAGCAGATATGCTCGAACATGCCGACGCTGAGAAAGTGGATGCGCTGGAAACTTGGAAAATATTATGATAGATGATTCCCCGGTGCCGAAAGTGATATAGTCCAGCAATTTTGGAAAGTGGGCTCAGATATTACCGCACTTTTGGACAAGATATGTGTTTCCTCGCTGGGCACGGAAGTAGAAATAGATGATTGGAGGGTGGAAAATGTTATTCATTTTTTGACGAAAGATAACAAGGATAGTATTTGAAATGATAGACTAGGAAGTCTTGCATCAGTAGTGGGTAAACTTCTGGAGAGGATTATTGACGAAGGAAGTCATGAGTATTTGGAGAAACGTAGTCTTGCTACGGGCAGACAACATGGCATGTAGTCCTTTATGAGTCTGATTGAATTATTTGAAAAAGTGAAAATAAAACAGAAGAATCAGAACACTCGATGTGGGTGCATTAATTTTGGTCAGTGGTTTGATCAGTTCCCCACAGTAGACTCATTCAGAAAGTCAGGAGGCATGGGCTTTGGATAAACCTGACTGCGATGAGTCAGAATTGGCTTCCTAACAGAAAACAGATGATGTAGTAGAAAGAGCGAGATGTAACAGCTGTAGCATGCAAATCTTTTGTTGCTTTCTCAATCCTTCGTGTCGTTGTGGCCATTCAGGTATGACCCCTCCGTCCTTCAGCTCGTCCGTTCTTCTGTGGTGGACTTGTCACTCTGGCGTGAGTGGATACACACACAAGTCCCCACCGGCCCTGCCGTCACGCTGAGAGCTATATTTTCCGATCTCCTGATTCGATCTCTGAAACCCTCATCTTTCTTGTGGGTTCACAACACTCAGTCAGAGTCCACTGGTGTGTCTGAAGCGTGTCTCTCCAGACCTGTCTTTTATATCTACTAACGGGGTCTCAGCTATCCATCAACGCTGAATGACTGTGTCAATCAAATCAGGCCACTCCTGCTGTCTCCTGAGGAATCTTAACGAGCAAAGTGAAGTCCTTGTAGTGAAAGCTAAATAATCCAGGAAGAGTCAAAATACAACAAATCAACAGTCTCTCTCTCTCTCTCTCCCTCTTATGTGTAGCAAATGTTCGTGCCTGTGTTTCGTCTCTCTCTCTCATGAGCAGCTTAGCAACAGCAGTAGTTCATGGTTCTGGGGGCGGGAGGGTGTTAAATATGCACCCTATTGTCCATCAGGTCTGTTCATCGCTCATAATACTGATCACACGACAGCACCTGGATAACTAATGGAATTAGGGCTGACGATGTAAGCAAATCGCTGAGTTATTGACTGCACCAGCGCGTTTACTGAACTGACCTGTCATTTACATATTACAGGGCAAATGCTACAATGAATTCAAAGGATCTTTTCCAATGGCGGCCTACAAATTAAAACCATCATTTCAAAGTGTTCAGCAGTAGCTTTTACTGCTCATTAAAATAACCAGCCTTCCAAAATGCCAATTCCAATTTCCCAATTCAAGTACACACCAATTTATCCTAATGTCAATTCACCTTTGAATCGTGGTTTTATCATTTCGGGTGTAGATACGCTCATATTTCGATTCATTACCTTACATCAGACGTCCACACTAGGATCAGCCTCAGTACTCACCGATGAGAAATTGTTTTCACGCCCGGACAGTGAACCCTCCCCCGGATTCCCGACTCTGGGGGTGATGGTCGTCTCCTAATCCGGATCCTACAGACGATCCGCCGCCGCCGCCGACCCGCTTCAACACAGAACTGAAGGAAAGTGAGGACTGTAACTTATGTCATCAGAGCTGGGGGCGGAGCCTCGGAAACAAGGCAGATCTGCGGTAAAATGGGAGCGGGGAAAGGGCTCACGTGACTTACACGTACATGTACGTCCATGAAAGTTTGCAAGATTTTCCAATTTTCACCGTCAGCTGAGATTCTAACAACAAAAAAATTCTTAAGAATTTGCGAATATATCACAGATCTTGTAGCTATGTTTATATTGTGACGAGATCTGAGGATTATTCTCAAGTGGACTGTCGTTTTAAACGAGAGAGCGAGAGGGAGCGAACAGCTTCTCTGCTAATTCAGCAGCAGGGAGACAGAATGTCTGAGAGAAGCCTTGGAAAAGGCGGAGCTATATGATGGACAGCTCGTATTCACCAGTTGGAGATACATACAAGGTCAATTGACTTTTTAATCAGACACACATCAGAGACACACAAGACACACCACAGGAGACACACGACCCCTGAGGCAAGGAGGACACTGGTGAGTTTTGTGTGCCCATGGCAAGAGTGTGGTTTTGCTCACAGTGTGAACAAAGGGGTGACCGGTGGGGAGCTATCGGTGTGTTTAACCCTGGTCTGGCGTTGATAACTCCACCACAGACGACGGCATCCCCTTTTCTGTGATCACAAGTTGGTGACTTTTAAATAAGTTTCGGAAGCAAGGTTGACGACGTGGAGGATCGTCATCGGCATCCCACCGTAAGACTGTATCACCTAATCAGCTGAGCTGGGGAAGCTTATTTACTCACCTGGATATATGCATATACTTTGCTAACCTGTTCACCTTATCTTGTTTTATATTAATTTACTCACGTAGTTACTGATAAAATAGAGATTATTCCGGAAGACTCGGAATCCAGGTATGTCCATTTCTGCTGTTTATTTAACTCGTTACGGGGTATGTAACAACTCCATCGCTCCCTGTCACATTGATCCCCTTCTCCACCCCATCTCTCGATCTGCTTCTCTAACCCGCCTTCGCGAAGACCCTCCCTTCCTCTCCCGACTACACTCTTCTGCATGACGCCCTTCCTTCCCTTCTCCGACCTGACCATCACTGCCTCGGCGACCCTCCACTGAAATAGACTTCCCTGCCCTCTTTGGCGCCCCTTGTCCTTCCCGATCGAGACAGTGCCTGCCTGCCGGCGAGAGTTGGGGGGGGGGATGTTGGACGCGGATGGGATACAGCCAGCCCTCTTTCCAGTCTGCAGTCCTGTCCCAGACAGTAAGGGTGCTGAAGCCGCGGGAACATCCCTAGTGTGTGTACCTGCCGGCGAGAGGTGGAGTGCCCCCGGGGGGGGGGGATGTTGGACGCGGATCGGATACAGCCAGCCCTCTTTCCAGTCTGCAGTCCTGTCCCAGACAGTAAGGGTGCTGAAGGCGCGGCAACATCCCTAGTGTGTCTGCCTGCCGGCGAGAGGTGGAGTGCCCCCGGGGGGGGGGGGATGTTGGACGCGGATGGGATACAGCCAGCCCTCTTTCCAGTCTGCAGTCCTGTTCCAGGCGGTAAGGGTGCTGAAGGCGCGGGAACATCCCTAGTGTGTACATCGAGGGTCCTCGCTTGCGAAGTGTTTCGCGTCGATAAGTCCTGAGCCCGAAGAAACTGTAGAAAGATGAGGGAAGAATGGAGATTTACCTCACTCCGTGATCCACGGGGGAGAGCCTGTCCGGTGGGTGGGTGATCAGAAATCTGAGCACTCGTGTGTTTGGCCGTGCTCCTGGACTCGGGGATTCCGTAGCTTGGAGATCAAAGGAAGGCTGGAATGAAAGCATGGGAATGCGGGGCTGGGCCGTTAGGGGGAGCTACTGGATGGAGTGATGGTGAGGAGGAGCTCGATTTATCATTTTAGCTATTTACGGAACAACACAAAACCTAACACTTTTGATAAATACAGTAAAATTCATATTTTAGTATGCTTCACTCTGTACCAGCACCTACCTTTCATAAACGGGGACACACACTAATCCTAGAGGCCTGTGCCAGTACCAAAGTAATGCCACCATCTCTCTATCGCCGCAGCCTCGTGTCACCCGAAACTAACCCCACTGCCGCGCTTTCCCAGCTTATTCCCCATAGCCCTGTGTCAGTCCTTAAACTAATCGCGCTGACCTGCTTTCTCCCCACAACATCGTGTCAGTCCGCAAACGAATCCCGTTACCCGATCTCTCCCCACAAACTTATGGCAGTCCCCGAAATGATCACATTGCCCTTCTCTTTCCCCACACCCGCGTGTCAGTCCCCAAACAAATCCCGTTAACCCGATCTCTCCCCAAAAACCTATGTCTGTCCCCGAACTAACCACACTACCCACTCCCAACAGGCCTGAAGTTTCCAAATTAATGAATTGGCTAAATGGAATTATAATGTTTTAGGCTGGAATCTCAGAGCTGAAACTGGGAACGGAAGCACCCTGGAAAATGCACAACGGAAATGAGAAGTTATTTTAGACAGCACTTGCATAGGGTTCAGGATAGATGAAGGAGCCATGTTTGACAGAGATGTGGATCATCAGGTCAAGAGAAAGAAAGAAGCTGACCAGGTTTAGAAAGCAAGGATCGGACACGGCTGTAGAGTTACAAGGCAGCCAGGGACGAACTGAAGAATGGAATGAGGAGAACTAGAAACCTCTACAGAAGGCCTACAGCAGGATTAAGGAAAACCCCGCGACACTCTAGATGTGTGTGAAGAAGAGGATGACTAGAGTGAGAGTAGGACCGGTCAGGGGTAATGATGAAACATACGGCTGGAGCTGGTGGAGGTGGGACAGGTCCTTAATAAGGACTTCACTTCAATTTTCACCAGTGAGAGATCCTGGCGTTTGTGAGGAAGGGTCAAACGGGCTTATGTGTGACAACAGGACGAGGTTAGAAAAGAGGATGTACAGGAACGATTGAAAAAACATTCGGATAGATAAGTCCTCTTGTGAGGTTGCGAGAAGCCCCAGGTTACTGAGGGAAGCGGAGGAAGAGATTGCTGCGCCCTCGGCGATTATCTTTGCGATATCACTACCGCACATGCAGTATCAGGGGATTGGAAATGGATATATTATCCCCTTGCTCAGGAAAGGGTGTAAGGATACGCTTTTAAATTATAGCCCAGTGAATTCTACTTCAGTGATGGGCAAATTATTGGAGAGCATTCTTAGAAACCGAATTTACGAGGTTTGGGAGACCCTGATTTGGGAGAGTCAGAATGGTTTTGGGAGAGGCAGATCATGCCTCACGTGCCTGGTTCAGTTCTGTGAGGATATGACAAAGCACATTGGTAAAGGGAGAGAAGTTGATCTGGTATAAATAGATTTCAATAAGGCATTTGATACGGTTAACCGTGGTAGGACTGTTCATAGCGTCAGAAGACTTGGTATCCCGGGAGAGTTGGCTGGTGGATGGTGGCGTTTTCTCAATGGATGGTGACCAGTGGTGTCCTGCAGTGATCAGCTTGAGAACCTGGCATTTGTGTTTTTATGAATGATTTGGATAAGAAAGTAGAAGGGTGGATTATTGTATTTGTAATGATGTGGGGGTTGGTGCAATTATGGGTAGTACAGGAGGCTGTCACAGATTACAACAGGACAGTGACAGGACACAGAGCAGCGCTGAGAAGTTACAGATGGAGTTCAAACCGGAACTTTACGAAGTGATTCTCTTTGGGAGAATGGATTTGAAGGCAGAGGTATTACTTGCTCGAGTCAACCGAGTATTGCACATTAGTAAGAGTTCCACAATGAAAACAGAGTGATGAGACTTTCTCTAATAAGCTGAGGCCCGCTCATCGGTACGAGAACCACAATCGGCACGGAGCGGTGCACTGCAGGAGCAGAAGGAAGTGTGATTGACAGGTGAGCTTAACCACACCCGCTGTTCTGCACAGACTAATACTGAGGATTGTCTTATGAAAACAGGTTGAGTGAACTCGGCCTTTTCTCCATCGAGCGACGGAGGATGAGAGGTGACCTGATAGATGTGTGTAAGATGATCAGAGGCATTAATCGTGTGGATAGTCAGAGGCTTTTCCCAGGGCTGAAATGGTTGCCAGAAGAGGATCCAGGATTAAGCTGCTGGGGAGAAGGTACAGATGAGATGTCAGGGGTAAATTTTCTACGCAGACAGTGGTGAGTACGTGGAATCGGCTTCTATGTATCTATGTTTGTATGAAAGACAATACACCGCAAAGCATTTCAGGAGAAAGACAGACAGTCTCGTGGCAAATAATAGAACAGCCTGAAACCTGCGGAATGGTCACAGATTTCACTTGTTACTTTTCTTCAAACATAGAATGGATAGCGAAATTCTGGTAGAATTGTGGTTGGTTTGAGAAAATCTTTAAAGTTCAATCGACTGCATCGCAGGGCCCGGGTGTGTGGTGGTCAAGTCATTGACTGGCAGAGGTCAGGTTCCTTCAAAACGGCCCATGTGTGCGCTGGAAAACATTGTTCTTCAAACTGTCCACAGCCCTCGCTAATTTCCCAGGACACGTTCCCTTTTTGCTCACAGGTCTCTGGAATATCGCCGTGAATCTTTTAAATTGCTTGGAGGAATATAAGTGCAGTGTTATTGTAATACATATCAGCTGTCATTGTCCTTCCATCACTCAAACCGCCCAGAATGACTGGAACAAACGAAAGAAAAGAATGAACGAATGCTCCCCTTTAAGAAAGAAGTGTTCTCCATTTCACCCGCAAGAACAAATTCCTTCCCTCAATTTCAGAGGCGAATGTGCTCCGTCAAATGTTACAAAATAAATCGACTTCAAGATGAAAGCCAACTTTAAAAGCAACACAGATATATAAAAAAAAAATATCCTATTTAAATACCTGAAGCTAGGTATCATGGAAAATAACATGGAAAATTCACATCATATTTTAGTTTAAAGTAAATAGATTGCGATATCCCTTGAGGAGTCAAATTAATGACACGGGGACAGTGAGTAAAAATAGTTTAACGTAAATGTTTGTGCATTTGGTTGTCACTAATGTCCCTGACGTGATCGCCACGCTAATTGCCTCAGTGGAATTGCTCTCTCCTCAATAAAAGTCTGCTAAACCGATCCCCAGTCCATCTGAGCAGCTGAAACGCTCCGTACAACTGAACGCTGTATCTCACGGAATATGGGATATGCGGCGATTTACTACATCGCGGCCGTTTTCTATCCCACACTTGTAGCGGTTGGTGTCCCCGGTAAGATGTCGGAGCTGGTTACTTTATGTATGGTGCCATCGTTACTCTGCTGCGGTATCCGCACTGTTACTGAGCACAGATGCTACTATCGGCTGAAGAATGTTTCAGGAATGGAGGATTCTGGCATCTAATGGTTTTATTTCCATTTTCCATATTTCGATCGTAATATTTTCTTCTTTTGTCAATTAAGTTGGAGTCGATATTGTTATTTCTCCTCGCTGGGCTTTCTGAAGTGATGCTGGTCTCTGCTTTTCTAGGTCCGAGTCTCTATCACTTCGACCTTATACAAGGTAGCAGCATATTTAAATGATGGTCTTTGTATCTCCTTGTTGCCACTCTTTCACCGCTACAAAAAATCCCTTCAGCTATTTCACCTCTAATAATGGAAACGGTGTTGTTTACAGGAGCGATCAACTGCTCACCGGTCCGTGAGTCGTGGAACTGGGATGCCTCGCTCTAAACTGTGGGAAGGTCGCCAATCCACTGACACTCACATCCGTCGTTGTTCTCCAGCCGGAGTGCAGCGACCGAGACCGCACACACCGGATTCCCACTTTCCACTTCCAAACAGACCATACCCTCCAGGAATCGGGGGGAGGGGTCATTGATCAGTTGCAGCTAAACCATATTTTGCATAGCATTGTTATAATGGATGTTCAGTGAGTTTCCACTGACGATATATCTTTTTTATTCAATTTCCTTGTAGTTAATTTAACGGCGATTGTGATCCTATCTCGGGGAAAATGCGGACTCTCCAAATGCATCACCCGTTACCTGGTTGGAATGGCAACAGCGGATCTGATGGCGGTTATCATTTTCGCTTTAGTGGAACAGACCAACAATATCCACATTTATTCCAGATCCCTGCTCATCACTCCGGTATGCGCTCTGACACTTGTATTTCGGGTAGTAACGACGGACTGTTCTGTTTGGTTCACGGTCAGTTTTACCTTCGATCGATTCATCGCAATATGTTGCCGAAAGCTGCGTGAGCGATACTGCACCGAGAGAACAGCAACGGTGGTTATCGTGACCGTGGTTATAGTGAGCTGCGGGAAATGTGCCCCGTTTTACTTTATCATTGAACCTTCTGTAATCATTGACAACACGCCGTGGCGGTGCTCCCTCACATATGAATACGCTACTTCACCCGTGTGGAGAGCATATCAATTACTGATCAGCATTTTAACCCCACTGCTTCCAATCGGCTTAATACTGGTGTTTAACGGGTTAACCGTATGTCATATCGTTGTGGCAAATAGAGTCCGCAGAAGGCTTCGGAACAGCAGCGACAATCAGAAAGATGCCGAGGTAGCAAAACGCAGAAAGTCTATGATTTTGCTGTTTTCTATATCAGCTAATTTCATATTATTATGGATGCCCATTGTAGCCCATTCCCTGAAATGGCAAAGGCAAAACTATTTTTACGAGGACAGATATTTGAGTTCCCCAGTATACATCCTACAGCAATTTGGGTCCATGCTGCAAATGCTCAGCGTGTGCACCAATACTTGTATCTATACACTGACATAGAGGAAATTCAGAGAAGAGCTGAGGAATGGAATGAAGTATGTGTTTACATTAAATGGACATCTGTGTAGATAACGCCCGTGTCTAATGACAATTCAGCAGAGTTTTCAAATAAAGCTGTTTTACAATGAACATGTTTGGCAAAGATGTCATTAATTCAAACAAGCATATGCCTGGTCATCCGGAAATTGCAGAATTGGCGGAAGATTGCTGACTTCATACAGTTCAGGTAGGTAGCAATACAAAGGTTCAATGCTGCTGGAATGATTGTTACATTGGTTGAAGTATGACCTAATCGATCACAGACACTCGACTGTCACAAGGGCCGGAATGGCTGGAGGACTTCAGGGATTTCCGGGTTTTCGATGTTGAAAAATGGACAGTGTCGGGTTACAGAGTGTAAAAGGAGTGAGATGGGAAACCAGGGATAGTATTGCAGCTGCAGAAAGGGAGGACAACGTGGAGCGTTCGTTTGTTAATCGACTGGGAGACGAACACAGAAACACGAAGGGCGCGATCTCCCCATTTGGAGCATTCTGTACAGCCACCCACCAGATCAACCAAATAAGTACAACGAGAACAGTAAAAAAACGATCAAGTAGCGGATATTGGACATCGGCCATGTTATTGGCACGGGTATCTGAAACTTCCACAATATTCTTTGGCATCTCCCCAGGGTGAAAGGCTCAGGTAAAGCATAATTTCTCAGTTGTGTCCAGGAAGGATTCATGTCACTATATGAAGACAGGCGGACTAGCGAACAGCGACTAGCGGACTAGCGGACAGGCGGACTATCACTAGCCATACCGGATGTAATATTTAAGAAGAAACGTATCAGGTGACGGATCTCTGGGTGGGTCAGCATTTCAGAGTAAAAGGGCAGATCTTCCCTCGATTTGCTTTGCACATGGACAGGACCAAGAAGCATGGAATCTGTTTAAATGTCAGTCTGAGAATTCTGGTTCTACCTGTCAGGAACTTGGGAACGTACATTGGGAAATGATATAGCTATAGATATACGCAACAGATAGATGGAGATTGTTTATGGAGACCTGTTATGGTGTTCAGTGAGGACCTGATTCATTGTCGCAGGACAAGGATAATAGCATAAGATAACCCTGGGTGACAAAAATTTGGAACAACTCGTCAAGAGGAAGTGTGAAAGTTACTTACGATTTAGGGAGAAATGATCAGGTAAGGTTATGGAAGTTCACAATGCAGACAGGGGAGAATTTAATAATGGACTTGGAAAAGTTCGCAGGGGACTTGATAAGTCCTTGGCGAGTTGCACTGTGAAGAACAGGAGGAGACCTGATAGAGTGTAGGCAGATCAGATGTAAAAGAGGAAAACTTGTGTCTGGAGTCCAAGGAGGCGGTAAAGCTCCTCACTGAATTCATTGATCAATGTGACGGGGTAAAAAGGCAAATAGGCTCGGACATGACGACGCTGAGAAAGAGGATGCGCTAGAAACTTGGAAAACATTATGATAGATGATTCCCCGATGCCGGAAGGGATATAGTCCAGGTGATTTGGAAAGGGAAGCAAAGACATTGCTGAGCTTCTGGACAGGATATTTGTGTTTTTCCTGGCCAAGGATGTAGAACTGGAAGATTAGAGGTTAGCAAATGTTATTCATTTGTTAAAGCAAGATCATAGGGATACTGGTTGGACCAATGAGTCTTTAATCAGTAGTGAGTAAACTATTGTAGAGGATAATGGAAGAGGAAATTTATGAGTATTTGGAGAAACGTAGTCTGGTTACGGAGAGGCAACGTGGCTTTGAGAGGTATGTTATCGTATATAAGCCAGATTGAATTAATTGTTAAAATGAAATAAAGCAAACAGAAAAATCTGAATAGTCGAAGTATGTGTATTAATTCCGAGAGTCGGGGGCAAGGGATCTAGGTAACCCCGCGTTAATTCAAAATTGGTTTCCTGACAGAAGGCAGATGGTGTAGTAGACAGAGTGAATACTGGCTGGAAGACAGCGGGCAGCCGCGTCCCGCTAGGAGTGTGGAAATTTCGGGACATTTTACAAAGTTCCAACTCCGCAGTTACAGTGTTCCGAGAAATAGGGCTGAGGGAAATAATCGATTTAATCTGACCACAGAACGACAGCTGGATAACTTATGGAATTAGGGATGACGACGTAAGCAAATCGCTGAGCTATTTACTACACTGCCACGTTATCGAAACTGTCCTGTCACTTACATATTACCGGGCAGATGCTACAATGACCTCAAAACAATCTTTTCCAATGCAGACCTACATCTTAAAACCAGCATTTAAAAGGTTTCAGAGCAGCTTCTCATTAAAAGAACCGACCTTCCAGAATGACAATTCAAGTACGCACCAATTTATCCGAATACCCCTGAATCATGGTTTCATCGTATCGGGTGTAGATACGCACAAACCTCGATCCATTTAACCCTGAATCCACATGGCCGGTGTGAAATCCGTGTCTCGCTCTGAACTTAATAACAAATGAAATATACAAAACGACACAAACTAAAAACAGCGAGCAAAGCAAACATCCGGTCTCACAGTTGTCTTCCTTCAACACCATGGCAGGAAATTGGAGAATACAGAATAAACAACTTCCAAAGCAGAAGGCCTAAGCACGTGTTCTGTAGAGGAGATGGGAGAGTGAGATGTGGAGACCTGAGGCGAGCATTCATCAGCACTTCATAGAATTTCGGAAATCTACGCAGTCTCCGAATTTCACATCAGTTCCTGGAAATCACTTCTGGCAAGGAGACATTTTTTTTTTTTTGTCACCAGTATGGTGAAAAAGAAGATTAATTAAATCACCCCCCACACACAACCTAAAGAAAACACGACTCACATAAAGCCATTTATGACCCTAATCTTTCTCTCTCTCTTTCAATTGACATCACTTATGTCCAAACCGCATGCTGTATTTCAAATCGGCAATGCATTCATATTTTCAAAATATCACAGAAAATAGCATGGTCTTATTTGTTCCACAGTTAACAAACATCTGTAATGGCAAGCAGACAACATTTAATAAAGCCTTTCGATTCCAGGTCAAAGAGACACAGAAAGTAATATATCGTCCGCGAGTTAATATTCAACACAATTAAAATATGACATCTCCTCAACTCCAGGCATCCAACGACTTCCAAGGCTGCTCACCACCAATTTCTGATCAAGGATAGGATTCGGATTAAATGACCGTTTGTTGTATAGTATCGGGGCGAATGATCCCTATTACCACCGATTGAACAACAGATTTGTTTACTGTACTGGGACCACTGTCACACTCACCTCCAACCCGGAACTACTGTCTCTACCGCCTTACCTGTAGTGTGATAATCCCTTCATGATCTCACATCTGCACTTCACTCTTCTCCTGCTATAACCACCCATTTTACTCAGTCTCCATGCTTCAGTGTGTGCAAGGACAGAGGGATCGAACAGTATCAACGTCTTTCTAGATCGGTCGGTGCTGTGAGACACTGAAGTTCTAACCCAGACAGACAGTGAGACAGTTGTAGGAAACCACTGCACAGAGCAAGGATCTTCAGCCCGTCAGGTCCGGGAGAAATTATTTAAACTGCATACTCCCATCGACCCGAACCCGGAGCATGGCCATCCATTACCCATTCAACCATGTAATCATCCAATCATCTCTTAAACGTTGACATCGGAAACTCAGTTACCATTTACATTGGCAGCACCGTCTACACTCCGACGACCCTCTGGGTGAAGAAGTTTCCCCTCATGTTTCCCTTAAACATTTCACATTTCACCCTTCACCCATGATCTCCAGATGCATTCTAGCCCAATATATGTGGAGAAATCCCGCTTGCATTTACACTCTCTATACTCATAATGTTGTCTACCTTTATCAAATCTCCCATCAGTCTTCTACCTGCTAAGGAATAAAGTGCTGACAAATGTAATCTTTCCTTTTAATTCAAAACATTTAGTCCCGGCAATAGCCGTGTAATATTTTTCTGTATTCTTTCAAACTTATTTACAGCTGTCCTGCAGGTAGTTGAGACAACAGCGCACAATATTCCAAATTAAGCACCAATAAACAACATCAGCACAACATCCTCACTCCTGTACTCAGTACTTTGGTCTGTGAAGGCCAATATGGGAAAAGCTTCCTTTTTTACGACCCTTTGTAACTGCGGACAACTTTCATTGAATTATGGACCTGCATTCCCAGATTCGTTTGTTCTATCGTACTCCTCAGTGCCCCATTTCTCATTGTGTCAGACCAACCCTGGCTGGTGTTCCCAAAGTGCCAATTCTAACACTTGTCTGGGGTAAAACCGATCGGCCATTTTTCAGCCCATCTCTCCAGCTGGTCCAGATCCCGCCTCCTGCTCCGGTAGTATTCCTCGCTGTGGACTACTCCCATAGAGTTGGTGTCATCGGCAAATTTGCTGATCCAGTTAACGACATTATTATCGAGATCGTTGATTTAGATTACAAATAACAACGGACACAGCGACAATTCCTGCGGCACTCCTCTCGGCACTGGCCTCCAATCAGAGACAACCGGCCATTCCCACACTCTCGCTTCCCCAACATTGCCAATGGCGAATCTAATTTACTACCTCATCGTGAAAGCCAAGTGACTGAACCATCCCGAGCATTCTCCCATAAGGAACCATGCAAATTCCTTGCTGAAGTCCCTGTAGACGGCATCCGCTGCCTTGCCGTCAACACCAGTTCTGGTAACATCTTTGTAAAACTTTGTAAGTTTGGTTAGACATGACCCACTAGGCGCCGGCGACTCCTGACTATCGCTAATGATCTTGGTTGTCCGGATACTTCCCTTCATAGCCCAGGACCAGCGTAGTCTGAACACCGAGGACAATTCCTGATTGCATAATTCCAGACTCCATTCTGAGCAAAACTATCATTATCATCCTGTGGCCGGCATTGACATTTACGTCGTATTGTTAAATTATCCTGCAATGTTATCAGGCTTATTGAGGGTAGTTAATTAACAATTAACTACTAAAGAATAATTAATCGACTGGACTTAAATAGTGAGATGCGGTACACTTGATAGAGCACAGAACATAGAATATGACAGCACAGTACAACCCTTCGTCTCACGAGGTTCTGACAGGCTTTCAACTAATTCAGAATGACGCCTCACCACTGCAACAGAATCAGAATTAGAACCAGATTTAATATCACAGGCATACGTCGTCAAATTTGTTAACTTTACGGTAGCAGTACAATTAATCTCCCTCCCGGTGGTAACACTGTGCAGAGGGCGGGACCTGTTGGTGGGCAACTTTAATGATGGACGCCACTGTTACAAGAGTCACCCCCAGTAATAATGATCAGTGAGGATCAGAAAATCTGCATTTGCCAACAAGAAACTTTTATTATTTCAACTAAAAAAACACGTAGGTTCACACACCATCTTCACTCCATGACTCTCCATGAACAGTCAATGAAGAGAAAAGATAATACTCGGGAACGGAGTCGACGCCGGCCAGAGAGACGGGAGAGAGGGACTGGGGAGAAAGGGACGGGGACAGAGACTGGTGAATTAGCGAGAGAAAGGTGAAGTTAGAGAAGTCCGGGAAGTCTAGAGATCTGGCGTGGGAAGAGAGTGGGGGTTGGGGAAAGGTGTTAGATGGGGAGGGAGATCGGAGTCGGGAGTTTGGTGTCGGTAGAAAACGAGAGGGGGATAGTCGGGACAAAGAGACGTGGAGTGGGACTTAGCAGACACCGGGGGCCGAGAGAGTGTCTGGATGAGAAACGGATGGAAGAGGGATAGTCTGGAGGGAGAGCGATTGGTTGAGGTAGGTAGAGGGAGAGGTCGGTGTTATGGAGAGACCAGATAGAGAGATTGGGAGAGACCGGTGGGGGGAGAAAGAGACTGGGGAATGTAGAGAGACGACGGCGAGAGTCTGAGAATAGAAGGACGGGTGGAGGAGAGGGAAGAGAGAGAGAGACGGCCGAGATTCTAAGAGAGGAGAAACAGCAGAGGGAGAGGGAAACTGAGTGAGACAGAGTGGGGGCGGGGTAGACTGATAATTCTATGACAGAGCTAGGGTAGAGAGATGAGGCAGAGACTTGGGACGGAGGGACTGAGGGGAGAGTCAGGGAGAGAGACCGGTGAAGCAGAGAGAGATCGACGGGTTTGAGAAAGACGAGCGGGAGGGGGCTGGGAAAGTCGAGAGTTCTGGGGTGAAGAGAAATATCTGGCAATCTGAGTGAGGAGGGAAATTAGAAGAGAACTCGGAAGGGGAGACTCCGAGTCGCGGCTCTGTGATGGATAGGGTAGGATTGACGGCAGGTAGAGAGAGAAACTCGTGGGAGGGTGAGGTGCGAGGGAGAAAACAGGATTGGGGAGACAACCGAGAGAGATAGAGGCGGTTTAGGTACTGTTGGCCGGTGGGGTTGGAGAGACAGGTCAGCAGAGTGAGACGGGAGATTATAAGAGCTGGGGAGGGAAATAGACACGGGAGGTTGAGAGAGAGAGAGAGAGTGAGAGAGAGAGAGAGAGAGAGAGAGAGAGAGAGAGAGAGAGAGAGAGAGAGAGAGAGAGAGAGAGAGAGAGAGAGAGAGAGAGAGAGAGAGAGAGAGAGAGAGAGAGAGAGAGAGAGACTGCTGATTGAATGCATTGTGACTCTTCCTGGATTATTTTTTCTTTTCGCTGAAAGGACAGTAGATTGCTCGTTAACATTCCTCAGTGGACTGCAGGAGTGGTATGATTTGATGGACACAGTCATTCAGAATTGATGGATAGCTGAGACCCCGTTGGTAGGGATAAAAGACAGGTCTGGAGAGACACCCTTCAGCCACACCAGTGGACCCTGATCAGTGTGGTAAACCTCACGGGAAGGTTGGGGCTGCGGTGAACGAACCAGGAGATCGATCAGTAAAGCTATCAGTGTTACAGCAGTGCCGGTGGGGACTTGTGTGCGTGTCCGCTCATTCCAGAGTGACGAGTCCACCACAGAAGAACAGTCTGGCTGAAGGACAGAGGGGTGATAGCCGAATGACCACACGGGTGCAACGGAATCAAAAGCCACAGAAAGGTCTGCTTGTTGCTGCAGCTGTTCCAACTCTCTCTCTCAAACGATTACAACACAACAACCATATCTACCTCAGCACTCATGAACTGAACTGAACTTTATACTTTTCTATGACAAACTGATTTACCCCTAGATATCGAAAGATATTATTATTTATTATTATTCCCACACTTTTAGGTTTATTATTGCTAACCTGTGTTATTTGTATATTTGCATTATTGGTATTGTTTTGCTTATGTTACTATTAGTATTACTATTACGATTAGTAAAACTTTTGAATATAGTACCACCAGACTCCAATAGATTCTTCTCTCTCTGCTGGTCTGACCCACAGTTACGCTGTACGTAACAATATATTCGTGCGCAAATTATTTCATACTCGGTCGGATTGGAAAAGAAAACGTATTAATAGCAAAATACGTACATTCATTGTTAAGATTAAAGACATTGATATAAAAATTCTATTACTCCCAATCTGGAGCTTTATAAAGAGAGAATTGAACTTCAGATGCAAAATAGTCTGTCATTAACATCCCCGATTAAAAATCAATTACCTAAAACGAAGAGTTATTTTAGATACATGGTGATAAATTATTTGCTAAGCAATTGATAGCTGCTTTGGTGAAACGTCAGATTAACAAAGTTCGTAGACGGGATGGTATCTTGACGGTTGATCATGATGAAATTAATAAATCTTTTCAAGAATTTTATACCAATTTATACCAATCAGAATTTCCTGATGATTCTACCATAATACTTGAATTACTGAAGAAACTGAATATTCCGGAAGTACCAACTGATGAGCGTTTAGCATCAGATGTACCCATTACTGAAAAGGAAATAAGGAAAACAATTTTATTGACGTATTCTAGTAAAGCACCTGGTCCGAATAGGTATACAGCTGAATTTTAAAAATATTTTTCAGATTTACTTTCTCCCTGGTTATGTATATTTTTTTAAAGATGTTTCTTATTTGTAGGTAAATTATCACAATCCCTTTATGAAGCATCTATTTCTTTAATTGCTAAAAACGACAAAGATCCCACTGAATATGCATCATACAGACCTGTATCATTCTTGATTGTGGATGGTAAAATCTTTTACAATGTATTAGCGATTAGATTAGTGAAGACATTGCCACTAATTGTGTCCGAGGATCCGACAGGATTTATTAAAAATCATTATTCACATTTAAATGTTAGGAGGTAAATGAACATTGTATACACTACTTCATCTAATACTCCAGAAGGTCTTTTTTCGCTTGACGCCGAGAAGGTGTTTGACAGACTTTAATGGAAATATTTATTTAATATACCTGAAACTTTTAATTTTAACCCCAAATTTACATCTTAGGTAAAATTCAAATATCATACAGCTTTGGCTGCTATATTTACCAATAATCAGAGATCCCCCTTTTTTGTTAAGGCTTTTCCGAGGTCCTAGACAGTGTTGTTCATTGCCCTTACTATTTGATATTGCCCTGGGGCCCTTGGCAATCGCTCTTCGTGATTCACCCAATATATTCGTCATTATCCGTGGGAATGGGACGTATAAAACATCATTATATGCAGATGACCATTGATCATCGGTACGCAGTGCATAACGGAAAAGTAACTCACTTCGTGTAATCCATAGGAGTGGATTTATTCGAATATCCCATGAAACCACGTGTGTGTTAACCCTTGCCTGGGTATGTTGTGTGGCAGCCCCTGGAAGAAGATATTCCTGTGACAGGTCACTTTTGGTGATAATTCTTAGGTGGATGCGGAGCGACTCGACGGGCACGATCCTTGGTGACTGTTATCTCGTTTCAACAGCGCGGGACCTGTGGAATTCTACGTGAATCAGCCTGTCTCTATATTCCACTCTGTATAACAAAACAAAACCCCAGCCTCTCCGCGAAAAGATAAGTCATCTAAAGTTTTACTTCAGTACAGCTCTGTCTCTCCGTACGAAGAAGAGTTTTGTCCGCCGTTTCTTTCTCGATGGTCCGATCCAAGATAAATTCTGTCCGTCGTCTCCTGCCTACCTGCTTTTCCTCCTGATACCCTTTCACATCTGTATCCTGACCAAATCTCCGTTCCTGTGGCCTGCACTTGGGTTCGCTTCATTCGTTGTAACAAGAACATCCTTTGCCTTAACATCTACACACTTAATCTTTTAAGTCGACTGCAAGTCATATCAACTATCGCCAAGATTCTTTTCCTTCATGTAGTGAATACTGAAGCAAAGTATTCATTAAGTACCTCTGCGACCTCCTGCTGTTCCGTACATACTTTTCCATGCTCACAATTGATTGGTCTTATTCTCTCACATCTTATCCTCTTGGTCTTCACATACTTTTAATCCGGCTTGGGGTTCACCCTAATACTGCTCGCAAAAGACTTCTCAGAGCACCTCAGGCTCTTGTAACTTCGTTCCTAATCGCCATTCTGCTGGCATTAAAATCTTCTGGTTCATTATCATTACCTGTTCTTTTGGACATTTCGGAAGCATTTCATTCTCTATCTGTCAATCTGTGCTGTAGTGTGAGATTGCGGGTTTCATTCCGTATTTGTCAAACTCTGTGAGAGTTTGGGTTTCATTCTGTATCTGACGGTCTCTGTTACAGTGTGAGAGTATGGGTTTCATTCTGTATCTGTCAGTCTCTGTTACGTGTGAGAGTGTGGGGTTCATTCTGTATCTGTCAGTCTCTGTTACAGAGTGATAGTGTGGGTTTAATCCCGTATCTGTCAGTCTCTGTTGCAGTGTGAGTGTGGGTTTCACCCTATATCTGTCAGTCTCTGTTGCAGTGTGAGAGTGTTGGTTTCATTCGGTATCTGTCAGTCTCTTTTACAGTGTGAGAGTGTGCGTTTCATTCTGTGTCTGTCGGTCTCTGTTACAGTGTGAGAGTGTGGGTTTCATTCTATATCTGTCGGTCTCTGTTACAGTGTGAGAGTGTGGGTTTCATTCTGTATCTCAGTCTCTACTACAATGAGAGATTGTGGGGTTCCTTATGTATCTGTCATTCTCTGCTACAGTGTGAGAATGTGGGTCCCATTCTGTATCTTTCTGTCTGCTCAGTCCAGTACCTGTGAATATCTGACTCAGTGTGAGTCGATGTTTTATTTTCTCCTTCTATCCGTCGGTTCCACCAATCTAGTGAATACTCTTAAAATAGAATCTGTAATCACTGAGCTATTCTTAGAACAAGAGTGTTCTGCAGTTGGATGAAGTTAAAATTGTGAGAGAGAGAATGCACTAATGAATAATGACGGTTGTGTCTTAGGGTCATATGGCAAACAGACCGTTCTGCATGTTATTCTTTGCAAAAGCGCACAACGCAACTGAGCTGAATCTGATCCGTAAACCTCTGTGGTTCGGCAACACAACTTCTGAAAGGTTGAATGAAAATAAACAAAGTAAATACTGTGGCGACCCATTTCCTAGCGTATCCGAACCGACTCACAATTAGATAGCCTACGGGGGTTTGCGAGCACAGAGCTTTGGAGCCTCTGCGCCATGGGGGGCCGGTTGACAGAGGCTTAAAAGTGAGGCTGAAGTTTTCGAATAAAGTTTTTTCCTTCGACTGCAGTTACCGACTCCGTGTCGTAATTTTAACGCTGCGTGTAGCACACCGCTACAATATATTAATTAACTTAAGTAATTAAGTGAGTACTAAATTTCATAAATTGATCGAAATAAAAACCACCAAGAAAGCCTATTGCATGTACAAGCATTATTTAATTGAATGCATTTCTCTCAGCAATTCTAATTTGTTGTCTTCTCCGTGTATTTCTGCACTCTTGCATTTGCTGAATTTGTCACATATTCTTCAATATTCTTCAACCAGAGCGTGGATCTATTCGAGTTATATCCCACTCATAAATAATATAAGAATCTTTTCGATTTTCTTATGACAATTCCGGACTCGTCTGCTATATGCCATGCATTTTGATTGAGATAATTGTAACTACACTGTTCTGTGCTACACTGAGAGAGTTTGTGAGCAGGATTGCGAAGGAAGCTCAGGTTTGAAGTTTGGAATTATCCAAAGGTCCGCATTGCAGCAGGAGGTTGACATGGCCGGCGGCAGAGCTTGTTCCGATATTGCATGACACCGTGCCCTATGTTACCCCCGTCAGTGCAGAAGAACCAGATGAATGTAGGTGAATGAACAGCAGATGATGAATAGACTGACATTAAAATGTGAACACATCACCTGGACATGTTTGGATCATGGAACAGCAGCGAACAGGAACAAGCTCTTTGACTCACTACTCCTGCGCTGAACAACATACCGAATGAGACTAAACTCTGATGACTGTGCATGATCCATCTCCATTCATTCACAGATGCTCATTTGCTTTTACTGAATATTTAACGTTATGGGAATCTAGAGGTTATATCCCAATCGAAGGCAAACCTTTGTCAACAGTTCCCTTGATGAAGTAAATATTTGAGAAGTCAAGAGAAAACACTGATGGATTAAAAAGGTGGAGGCTCACTTAGAGACATCCCCGGAAGGGAGTAGGAGGGCTGATGAGTTAGCCAAACTAGAATCAAGTTGGATGGTGAAATGGAATCTAGATATAGAGGTAGGAATGACAGAAAAACCAGCAAACTGTACAGTTGTAGACTTAGTCGTGACCCAGCAACAGTATCAGGAGTTAGCAAAGGTACAAACAGGAGAGGACTCTGAAGATTATTGGAAATATCCTTGGATACAGGCACGGATTTGGATTATACTTGATTGTGGTAAATTTGAGGTGAGACATTGTGAAAGAAATCAGATGATGTACTTGCACCGTGACATTTGTTGGCATCAAGGAGCAGATAGAACTATGGAACAGTTGAAGAATCTGTGTTTGTGCCCAAAACTGCGAGGAGATGTACATTATTGAAAGAATTGTTTGATTTGTGAATAGTGATAACCCAGATAAATCGGCAATAGAAGCAGTTTTAAGACCTGCTCCGTAGAAGGTCCATATGTTAATTTGTAGGATTATTTAGTTAGATTTTCACCCCCATGCCCTGGAGGAATCAACTATATCCTCGAGATGGTGGATGCGATCACCAAGTGGAGAGAGGCTTTCGCAACAAGATGATGAAAACGGCCGACTTTACAGCCAGGATTATTTTGGACGGAATTTCCACCCTTTGGGGATTGCAAAGCTCTAGAATCATTCATGTCCTGGCTACTCAGCAGATGTGATACAAATGTAAAACACAGGTTGGTGTCCCTTATCGAACACAACAGAGTGCAATTACTGAATGGATGAGCGGGACTTTAAAGACAATGCTAGCCAAAATAAGGTTTGGTATCCAGGGATAGTTGGCTGGTGGATTCAGAAATGACGCCCACAGAAGGCAGAGGATAGTTGTGGATGGAGTGTTTTCTCCCTGGAATTCGGTGACCAACGGCGTGCTGCAGAAATCAGTTGAGAGCCTCGGATTTTATGAACGAGTTGGATGAGGAGGAGGAAGGGTGATTTATTGTATTTGCGATTATGTGGGGGATGGCGGAATTATGGATAGTACCGATTACAACAGGACAGTGACAGGACGCAGACCAGCGCTGAGAAGTTACAGGTGTTCAAAGCGGAAAGTTACGGAGTGATTCACGTTGGAAAGATAAATTTGAAGGCGGAGGTGATACTTTATCGAGTTAACCGAGGGCCGCACATTAGTACGTTCCACAATGGAAACAGAGTGATGAGACTCTCTCCAATAAACCGAGAGCCGCACATTAGTACGAGTTCCACAATGGAATCAGAGTGATGAGACTTTCTCCAATAAGCCGAGGCCCGCTCATCGGTACGAGAACCACAATCGTCACGAAGCGGTTCACTGCAGGAGCAGAAGGAAGTGTGATTGAAAGATGAACTTGAACACATCCGCTGTTCTGCCCATACTCATGGTGACGCTAGAAAGGCAATAAAAAATACAACTTCGTGGCAAATAACAGAACTGCCTGGGAAACTGCGGATGGTTCACAGATTTCAGTAGCTACTTTTGTTCAAAGAGCGAATGGATGGGAAAGACTGGTAGAATTGTGGCAGATTTGAGAATATTTGTAAAGCTAAATAGAATGCATCGCACGTCACGGGTATGGAGTGGTAAGGTCATTCAGTGGCAGAGGTCAGGTTCCTGCCAAACGGACATTGTGTGCGCTGAAATACACTATCCAAAGCGCTCGCTAATTTCCCGAAGACATGCTCCCTTTTTGATCACAGGTCTCTGGGGAATATCGCTGTGGATCTTTTAAAGTGTTTGGAGGAATATAGCTGCAGTGTATTTTATTGTAACATATGTCAGCTGTCACTGTGATTTCCATCACTGAAACAGTCCAGAATGACTGGAACGAACGAACGAAACGATGAACGAAAGTTCCCCTTTAATAAAGAAGTTTTCTCTATCTTTCCTATCAAAACAATCACCTTCGCTTAATTTCGGAAGCGAATGTGCTTCGTCAAATGTTAAAAGCAACACAGATCTAACAAATACGCTATTTAAACACCTAAACCCAGGTATCATGGAAAATTACATGGACGATTCACATTGTATTTTGTTTGAAAGTAAATAGATTGCAATATCACTTGGGGTATCAGATTAATGACAGTGAGATTAAATCGTTTGAAGTAAGTATTTGTGCATTTGGTTGTCACTAATGTCCCTGACGTGATAGCCACACTAATTGCCTCAGTGGAATTGCTTTCTCCTCAATAAAAGTCTGCTAAACCGATCACCAGTCCATCTGAGCAGCTGAAACGCTCCGTACAACTGAACGCTGCTTCTGACGGAATATGGGATATTCGACGATTTACCACATCGCGGCCGTTTTCTATCCCACAATTGTAGCGGTTGGTGTCCCCGGTAAGATGCCGGAGCTTGTTACTTTATGTACGGTGCCGTCGTTACTCTGCTGCGGGATCCGCACTGTTACTGAGCACAGATGCTACCATCGGCTGAAATGTGTTTCCGGAATGGAGGATTCAGGCATCTGATTGTTTTAGTTTCATTTTCGTACTTTGATAGTCGTGAATTATTTTTGTCAATTTCTGAATTGATGCGAGCCTTCCTGAAGTGATGCTGGTCTCTGCTTTTCTAGGTCGGAGTCTCTATCAGTGCAGACACTTCGACCTTATAACAGCATGGCAGATTATTTAAATGACGGTCCAGTCTATTTTCTACACGTAGGTCTGTTCATACAATGTGTAAATGAGAAATTGTGTTTTGTATCTTTTGATTCCACTTTCTCACCGTTGCAAACAATCCCTTCAAATGTTTCTCCCCTAATAATGGGAATGGTTTTGTTTACAATCTTCCATTCACCGGTCCGTGAGTCGTTGAACTCGGATGCCTCGCTCTAAACTGTGGGAAGGTCGCCAATCCACTGACACTCACATCCGTCATTGTCCTCCAGCCAGAGTGCAGCGACCGAGACCGCACACACTGGATTCCCGCTTTCCACTTCTAAACAGACCATATCCATGGATGCATTCAGAGAGTTGTTGTTGACCATATATCTATTCTGCTTTACAATTTCTTAGGTTAATTTACCGGCGATTGTGAGGTTAATTTACCGTTACCTGGCTGGAATGGCCTCAAGGGATCTGATGGTGGTTGTCGTTGTTGCTTTAGCGGAATATCTACATTTATTCAAATTATTTTTCGATTTTTTCCCAATTTGTTGCAGTTAATTTAATGGCGATTTTGATCCTATCTCGGGGAAAATGCGGACTATCCAAATGTATCAGCCGTTACCTGGTTGGAATGGCAACAGCAGATCTGATGGTGATTATCGTTTTTGGTTTAGTGGAACAGACCAACAATATCTACATTTATTCCAGAACCCTGCTCATCACTCCTGTATGCGCTCTGACACTTGTATTTGTCCAGGTAACGACGGACTGTTCTGTTTGGTTCACGGTCAGTTTTACCTGTGATCGTTTCATCGCAATATGTTGCCAAAAGCTGCGGGAGCGATACTGCACCGAGAGAACAGCAACGGTGGTTATCGTGACCGTTATTATAGTGAGCTTCGGGAGAAGTGTCCCGTTTTACTTTGCCATTGAACCTTACGTCATCATTGACAACACGCCGTGGCGGTGCACCGGCACATATGAATACGCTACTTCACCCGTGTGGAAAGGATACCAAATACTGATCAATATTTTAACACCATTGTTACCAATCGGTTTAGTCCTGGTGTTTAACGGGTTAACCGTAAGACATATAGTTGTGGCAAATAGAGTCCGCAGAAGGCTTCGGCACAGCAGTGACAATCAGAAAGATGCCGAGGTGGAAAAACGCAGAAAATCGATGATTTTGTTGTTTTCTGTATCAGCTAATTTCATATTATTTTGGATGCCCAATGTAGCCCATTCCCTGAAATGGCAAGTGCAAAACTATTTTTACGAGGACAGATATTTGAGTACCCCGGTGTACATCTTACAGCAATTTGGGTACATGCTGCAAATGCTCAGCGTGTGCACCAATACTTGTATCTATACACTGACACAGAGGAAATTCAGAGAAGAGCTGAGGAATGGAATGAAGTATGTGTTTACATTAAATGGCCACCTGTATAGATAACACCGTTATCTAATGGCAATTTACCTGAGTTTTCAAATAAAGCCGTTTTACAATGAGCAGGTTTGACAAATATGTCATTAATTCAAACAATCATATTACTGGCCATCGGAAAATTGCAGAATTGCCGGAAGATTGTTTATTTCATACAGTTCAGGTACGTAGCAATGCAAACGTTCAATGCTTCTGGCGTGATTGTTACACTATTTGAAATATGTTCCAAACGATCACAGACACTCGACTGTCAAAGGGCAGGGACGGCTGCACGACCTTTCGGGTTTTACATGTTTCAAAATAGACAGGGTCGGGTACGGAGTTTAAAGGGAGTGCGATGGGAAAACAGGGATAGTATCGCAGCTGCAGAAAGGGAGGACAACGTGGAGCGTTTGTTTGTTAATAGACTGGGAGACGAACACAGAAACGTGATCACCACATTTGTAGTATTCTGTCCAGCCGCCTCTCAGACAAAAAAATCTTCAACGGGAACAGTGAGGAACCGATCGGGAAGCGGGACTTGGTGATTTCCATGTTATTCACATGGGTAACTGAAACTTCCGTAATATTCTTCGGCACCTCCCCAGAGTAAAATATGTAGTCATGGCATAATTTCTCAGTTGTGTCTGGGATGGATTCATGTCACCATCAGAAGAAAGGCGGGCGAGAGAAAAGCTCATACCCGATCTTATATTGGGAAAAAGAAACGGGTTAGGTGACAGATCTCTCCGCGGTTCAGCATTTCAGAACGAGGGCGGAACTCCCCGACATTTACCTTGCACAATTATAGGACCAGGGAGCATGGAATGTATTTAGTTGGGGGTCCGCGATGTGTGGTGCTACCTGACAGGAACATAGGAAATGATGCACTCAGGGAAATACGCGATGGATATAACCATATAACCATATAACAGTTACAGCACGGAAACAGGCCATCTCGGCCCCTCTAATTTGTGCCGACGCTTACACTCACCTAGTCCCACCTACCTACACAGCCCATAACACTGCATTCCTTTGCTGTCCATATACCTATCCAATTTTATTTTAAATGAAAATACTGAACTTGCCTCTACCACTTCTACTGGAAGCTCATTCCACACAGCTACAACTCCCTGAGTAAAGAAATTCCCCCTAGTGTTTCCCTTAAACTTTTGCCCCCGAACTCTCAACTCATCTCCTTGTTTCTGAATCTCCCCTACTGTCAATGGAAAAAAGCCTATCCACGTCAACCCGATCTATCTCCCTCATTATTTTAAATACCTCTATAAAGTCCCCCCTCAAACGTCTACGCTCCAACGAATAACCTAACTTGTTCAATCTTTCCCTGTAACTAAGTTGCTGAAACCCAGCTAAAATTCTAGTATATCTTCTCTGTACTGTCTCTAATTTACTGATATCTTTCCGATAATTCGGTGAACAGAACTGTGCAGAATATGTGGAGATTGTTTAGGGAGCACTGTCATGGGGTTCAGTAAGTGTTTGTCTCATTGTCGCAGGGCAATGATAATCGCATAAGGTAACCCTGGGTGACAATAAAGTTGTAACAACTCGTCAAGAGGAAGGAAGAATTGTACTTAAGGTTTAGAGAGAAAGGATCAGGTAGGATTGTGGAAGGTCGCAATATAGACAGGAGATAATTTAATAATGGACTTAGAAGAGTTAGAAGGGGACTTGAGAAGTCCTTGACGAGTTGCACTGTGAAACACAGGAAGTGACTGGGAAGTGTGTGGGCAGATCAGAGGAAAAAGAGGAAAACTTGTGTCTGGAGTCCAAGGAGGCGGTGAAGCTCCTCACTAAATAAATTGATGATTGTGAACACAGCATAAAAAGGCGGATATGCCGGAACATGCCGACACTGAGAAAGAGGATGCGCTTGAAACTTGAAAAACATTATGATAGATAATTCCACTGCGCCGGAAGGGATATAGTCCAGCTGAATTAGGAAGGGAAACGAATACATTGCTGAGATTCTGGACAGAATATTTGTGTTTTCCCTGGTCAAGGAAGTAGAACTAGAAGATTTGAGGTTGGAAAATGTTAATCATCTGTTGAAGCAAGATGATAGGGATACTCGTTGGAAGTACAGAGCTGTGAGTCTTTCATCAGTACTGGGTAAACTGTTGTAGAGGATAATTGAAGATGGAATTTATGAGTGTTTGGAGAAACGTAGTCTGGCTTCGGAGAGGCAGTGTGACTCTTTGAGAGGTATGCTGTCCTATATGAGCCAGATTGAATTATTTGTAAAAGTGAAATTAAAGAAACAGAGGAATCTGAATAGTCGGTGTATTAATTCCGATAGTCAGGGCCATGGGATCTAGGTAATACAGTGTTTATTCAGAATTGGCTTCCGAACAGAAGGCAGATGATGCAGTAGATAGCGTGAATACTGGCTGGAAGACAGCGGGCAGCCGCGTCCCGCTAGGAGGGTAACTAGGAGGGTAACTGCAGATTCCAAAAGTCGTGAAATTTTAAAACATTTTACAACAATTGGACTCTACAGTTATAGTTCTCCAAGAAATAGTCGATTTAATCTGACCACACAGCAGCAACTGGATGATTTATGGAATTAGGCTGATGACGTAAGCAAATCGCTGAGCTATTGACTACAACGCCACATTATCTAAACTGACCTGCAATTTGCATATTACAGGGCATATGCTACAAAGACCTCAAAACAATTCTTTCCAGTGGAGACCTACAACTTATAACCAGCACTTAAAAGTGTTCAGAGCAGCTTCCGGTGCTCATTAAAATAAGCAGTCTTCCAGAATGACAATTTATCCCAATACCTCTGAATCGTGGTTTTATGGTATCGGGTGTAGAAACAATCAAACATCGAATCAATTAACCCTGAGTCCACATAGCCATTGTGAAATCCGTGTCTCCCTCTGAAATTAATAATAAATAAAATATACAAAACGACCCAAACTAAAAACACAGCGAACAAAGCAAATACCGGACTCACAATTGTCTTCCTTCAACACCATAGCAGGCAATCGGAGAGTACAGAATAAACAATTTCCAAATCAAAACGCTTCAGCACGTATTCTACCGAACTTGGGAGAGTGAGATTTGGAGACCTGAGGCCAGCAGTTCATAGAATTTCGGAATGATATGCAGCCTTCAAATTCACACCAGTTCCTGCAAATCACTTCTCGCAAGGTGACACAAATTTTTATCACGTGCATAGAGAAGAAAAGTATTAATTTATTAATCCCCCCTCCATCACAATCTAAAAAAACACACAACTCACATAAAGCCATTCATGACCGTAATCTTTCTCTTTCTCTTGCATTTGAACTCACCTATGTCCAAACATCGTGCTATATTTTAAAACAGCAATGCATTAATATTTTCAATATATTGCAGGAAATGACATGCTCTTATTTGTTCAATGGTTAACAAATAATTGTTATTGGAATCATACAACACTTAATAAACGCTTTCGACTCTAAGAGAAAGAGACAGAAAAGGTACCGTATTGTCCACGAGTTCAACACAATTAAAACATGACGTCCCCACAACACCAAACCTCCAACGACTTTCAGTATTTCTGACCTACAGTTTCTGACCAAGGATAGGATTCGGATTAACTGAACCCATTGTTGTACAGTATCGGGGCGAATGATCCCCATTACAACCGATGAAGCAACAGATCTGTTCACTATACTGGGCCCACTGTCACACCCACCGGAACTACTGTGTTTACCGCCTTACCTGCAGTGTGACACACCCATCATCCTCTCACATCGGCGTTTCCATCTTCTCATGACGTAACCACCCATTTCATTCAGTCTCCATGCTTCATTGTGTGCAAGGACAGAGGAATCGAACAGTATCACCGACTTTCTAGATTGGTCGGTGCTGTGAGACACTAACGTTCTAACCCAGACATACCGTCAGACAGCCACAGGAAACCAGAGCACAGAAACAGGGTCTTCAGCCCGTCAGGCCAGTGCGGATTTTTTTTCACTGCCTACTCCCATCGAACTGTACCCGGACATGTCCATCCATCTCCCTCTCACCCATGTACTTATCCAATCACCTCTTATCCGTTGACATCGGAATCTCAATCACCATTTGCGTTGGTAGCACTGTCTGCACTCTGTCGACCCTCTGGGTGAAGAAGTTTCCCCACATGTTTCCCTTAAACATTTCACATTTCACCCTTCACCCATGATCTCCAGATGCATTCTCAGCTGTCATTAGTGGAAAAAGCCTCATTGCATTTACACTCTCTATACACATCATAATGTATACCTCTATTAAATCTCCTCTCAGTCTTCTACTCGCTCGGGAATGAAGTGATAACATATGCAATCTTTCCTTCAATTCAATATAACCAGTCCAGGTAATAACAGTGTTATATTTTTCTGTATTCTTTCAAACTTATTTACATCATTCCTGTAGGTAGTTGAGCCCAACCGCACACAATAGTCCAAATTGGACCTCATTACTCCTGTAATATCCCAATGCAAGAATAAGTTCATAGTCTACAAAATGGGGGGGGGGGGGGGGCGGAGAAAACTGGTTTACTTGCTTCCCCAGTCCTTGATCAGTCTGTAGTTTCTACTGGCCAACAGAGTTTTATGAGCCATTCAGTCTGACACGACTGTATCTTTCTCGGGTCTGCGGTCGTCTGAATGGGTGGGTGATGGAGGGTTTGCAGAGATCCCGAGTGCTGTAGGGATTGACGGGTTTTACAGATATGCGGTGTGATGTAGGGGTTGCAATGGCTTTGTTACGTGCCCCATAACGGGTTAAAAGAACCAGCAGAAATGGAACACACCTGATATTGTAACAAGAAATACTATTTATTACTATCTACGTAATTAAGGGAGATTAAGGGAGCTAGGGCTTCACTCTTTGGAGAGAAGGAGGATGAGTGGAGACATGATAAAGGTGTACAAGATATTAAGAGGAATAGATGGAGTGGGCAGCCAGCACCTCTTCCCCAGGGCACCACTGCTCAGTACAAGAGGACATGGCTTTTAGGTAAGGGGAGGGAAGTTCAAGTGTGATATTAGGGGAAAGTTTTTTTACTCAGAGAGAGGTTGGTGCGTGGAATGCACTGCCTGAGTCAGTGGTGGAGGCAGATACACTACCGAAGTTTAAGAGACTACTAGACAGTTATATGGAGGAACTTAATGTGGGTGGGGGTGTTACATGGGAGGCAGGGTTTGAGGGTCGGCACAACATTGTGGGCCGAAGGGCTTGTAATGTGTTGTACTATTCTATGTTCTATGTAATATAGTAATATAAAACCAGATAAACCGAACAGGTTAGTAGAGTTTATGCATACACAAGTGTGTAAATATAAAACCCCAAAATCTTCAGGTTTAGGTTGTAAATGATACATTCTAACGATGGTATAGGAATGACGTCTGTTCAGTTCTTGAAGTTAAGTTGAGTAGAACTGAGGAGAGAGAGCGAGAGGTGATTTGTTTTCCAGTAAGCCGATGCCGTCGAACTTTCCGTTGTCCTCCGAAGTCCTGTTAAGGTCACCGACTGTGATCACACAAAAGGGCACCGTTTCCACGCGGTAAAGCTATCAACACAGTCCAGGGTTAAACACACGGAGAGCATTCCACCCGTCACCCCTTTTCCACACTGCGAGCAAAACCCATACTTTAGTGGACAGCCAAAGCTCAACCAGTGTCTATTTCTTCTGTATTTCTGTCCTTGTCTTCCATGTGTCTGTGTGTCTGTGTGAAAAGCCAGCTGACCTTGTTTATATCTCAAACATGCTGAACGCCAGCTGCCCATTATATATCCCCGCCCTTCCGTAACCATGGAGACTCACGAGCTGTTCGGTGCTCTCTCTCTCTCTCTCTCTCTCTCTCTCTCTCTCTCTCTCTCTCTCTCTCTCTCTCTCACTCTCTCTCTCTCTCTCTCTCTCTCTTAAAGGCACATTTCATATTGAATAATCCTTAGATTCTCGTCACACCTCCTTACTGTTGGGGAAAAATTTTGATCAAGGAGCAAAATTTTTGTCTAACAGTAGAGTACAGAATATAACGCAATACGTATCTGATTAACATGCAGCAGACTAGAGAAGCATATAAAAATACTAGTTTCTATCTCATTCTTAAACTTAACCTCCAGACAATCAATCCACCATTTTATTGTCTTCACCCTTCACATACTTTGCTACAAAACCAAATCCTGTTATCTTCAAACTAGCATTTGATCACCCATTTTCTCATTTCCGCTTCATCACAGAACAATTAACCATCACGTGATCAGCTCCAACTGCGCTTTCAAGGACGGCCTGAACTTTATCCTGCACAGGTGCTAACTCCTCACTCATGTTTTCTAAACCAAGCCCATTCGCTGAACTTCGAAAGAAGTCCTTTCTTCCAAACAAGTCATTAATTGTATCTCTAAGATCTTTAGTTCTAAATGTTTCCATAAGAACACCTGTATATGGCTTCTCTTGTTCAAAACAACACTTCCCTTTGTTTCGAGAAGTCTCCGAACCCTGACTCTCCAATTCACAAACTTTAACAACATCACCAAGGTGCTTATCGTTAAATTCCAAAATATAGTTAATCAAATCAACGTATACTGTCTCCGCATCTGAGAGAGCTGGTTCTGTCAGCAAAGTCAAAGGTCTTGAAAACATCGTAGACTTCAGATGTACTTTGTTCAAAAGTCCAGAGACAGCACCCTTCTCAATAGCTTCAATAACAGTCAGCTCACCAGTGTTCATCTCATCACAAACTTTTAAATCACTGTCTACTCAAGTGACTGAGAATCCTCAATTTCCACTGGTACGAAGGCTAACCCGTTATTCACTGAACCAAGGCCATCTGACACAAAATAACTGAATTCCTTTTCAACCGGGTCAAACACCTCAGACGTTAACTGTGTTTCAACACAAAGTTCAGTACCCTGTGAATTCACAGATGCTTCTACAAACTGAACACAGGCAATCTAGCCAACCTCCTCTTCTGCGCTTTCATTACCAGTCCCAATTTCAAATTCCAGTTCACCCTGAATAACCCAGCTACTCTCTTTGTGGCACTCATTCAGGAAAAACTTATACTCATGGGTTAAAGCCAACTCGCCTGCTGACTCTCAGCCACTTTATCATCAACCATTTAATTTTTCTAACCGACGCTGAAACTCAGCGTCAGTAGGTTTACTTTCAACAGCATTTCCCATACATCCTCTTCAAACGTTCCTTGCATATAAATTACTCTGCTACTAACGGTTGTATTATCGAAATTCTCATTCTAGTGTTCACCTTAAGTTTTAACTTATGAATAATTCCCAACCGCACATCTCTTTTAGCATCATCTCATACTTCAGGGGATGGTTCCACAGAAACCTACCAAGCACAATCTCCATTGCAGCTGATTTTCCACTCCAGGAAATCAAAAGAGTTATTCTACAATAAGATCAACCACTAATCACTCAATTAAGACCCCAACATATTTAGAATGGCTCCAAGCATCTAATTTTCATTTCCTGGACGAGCCCCCAATTTGGCCACGTATCCCGTAACGGGTTAAGAGATCCATCAGAAATAGAACAAACTGGTGTCTGGTTTTAGAACATTGAGCATAGAATAGTACATCACGGTACAGGCCCTTCGGCCCACAATGTTGTGCCGACTCTTAAACCCTGCCGCACAACATCAATTGTAAGCCCAGATCCCTCTTGTCCCCCACACTGCCAAATTTCCTGACATTTACTTTGTACCCTATCTTGTAGGTTGTTCTTCCAAAGTCTGCCACCTCACACTTCTCCGTGTTGAACACCATCTGCCACTTCTCAGCCCACTTCTACCTTTTTGTTTGATTCCAGTAAACCAATCTTCGATCCATGCCAGCATCTTTCCTGTAATACCTCGAGTTGTGATCTTGTTTGGCAGACTCATGTGCAGCAAGTCGATAAAAACCATCTGAAAATCCTAGAAAAAAACATCCACTGCCTCTCCTTTGTCTATTCTGCTTGTTATTTTGTCAAACAATTCTAAGAGATTTATCAGGTAATATATACCCTTGAAGAAAACCATGCTGAATTTGGCTTACTTTAGCATGCGCAATGTACTCCGAAAAATCATCCTTAATGGAATCCAAGCACTGTCTGACTATCTGTTCTACAATTTCCTTTCTTCTGCCTCCCTTCCTTCTGAAAGAGTGTGGTGACATTTGTAACTTCCTAGTTTGGTAGAAACATTCCAAAATCAAGAAAGATTATTACTCATTCTTTAACAGAAACATGAGGGGGAGCGTCTTCACTCAGAGGAGGTGAGAATATGGAATGTGCTGCCAGAGCCAGTGGCAGGGTCGATTTTCAACATTTCAGAGAAGTTCGGATGGGTATATCTATGGGAGGGAATGGATGACTATTGTCCCGTTAGAATTTGCTGGAACCAGGCAGATTAATGGCTTGACACAGACTAGACAGGCCGAATGGCATTGTCCTGAGTTGTCATGTTCCATGACTCCAATACCTTCACAAACCCTTCAGCTACCTGTTTCTGAGCCCTGGGGTGTACATTATCAGGTCCAGGATTCTTATCTACCTCCAGGCGTTCCAGTTTCCAAAGCACTTTTTTCACATTAGTAATGGCATCTACACTCACTTCTGTCCACAATACTCTTGGATTATTGACTTTTTTGAAAAAGGAGATGTTAAGTCAGAGTAAGAAGTGTAGTGGGCAGGGGAGGAAGAATAACAAGGAGGTACTTCATCAGTGAAACTGGGAGAAGGAAAAAAAATCCTCCTCAGGTTATGTTTTTCTTAACGAAACCATAATTGTGCACCGTTTGCCGGCATGTTTAAAACCAATACAAAATGCACACCACTAAACTTAAATGAGAGCACAATCCAGAAGCATGAAGAAATGGTCACTCGGGAAGATCAAGTGAACCACTCATGTCCGTCCATAAAAGACATCCCAGCAACTTGAGCACACAATTTCCTAGCAAACTGAGAATCAGTGTGCTTCGAGCTACCTGCTCGAACTACGAAACAGTCGATCGTTCCATCATCAAAGGTAGAAGAATTAATTAAATAGTAGAACTATATTCTAGCGTTATAAACATGAACTTTAGTCAGGATCAGTGCAGAGCAAAGTTATGAAAGTTGCAATAGAGCTGGTAGTTTATGAACCAGATCATCCAGATACAATACAACTGAGAAATTAATATTAAACATAAGACTAAAGACGTGGGAGCAGAGTTCGGTTATCGAGTTTGCTCTGCCATTTCATCATGGCTGGTCCAATGTTCCTCACAGACCCAAACTCCGGCTTTCTCCCTGTATCCCGTCATGTCCTGAAAAGTCATAAATCTCTCAACCTGTCTGAAATATGCACAAAATCTTGGCCTCTACAGCTGCCTGTGGCAACGAATTCCACAGATTCACCACACTCTGGCTGAACTCATCAACGTTACAAATGGACGACCCCCTATTCAGAAAATATCTCCTCTGGTCCCAGGCACTCCCACCCATAGGACACGGCCCCTCCTCATCGAGCCCATCGAGGACATACGATAGATTTAAATTGTATCACCCATCAAATTCTCTTCATATGACAAGGTATTCAACCCTGGAATCATTTTCACAAACTTCTGTTAAACTCACTCAAGGGTTAGCCCATCCTTTCTAAGATCAGGGGCCCAAAACTGCTTACAATCTCTAAGTGAGCTGTCGTGCCTTCTACAGTTCATGGCTTGTCTGTAGAGACCACGTGAGGTCCTCGATGATGCGGATGCTGAGGAACTTAAAGCTGTTCACCCTCTCAAACTCAGATCAATTGATGTCAAGAGGAGTTATCCCGTCTCCATTCCTCCTGTAGTCCACAACAACCAGCTCCATTGTTTTTGCGACAATGCGGTAGAGGTTCCTTATTTGATGTCATTGTGTCAGAGAGATAACTTTTTCCCTGTTGGTCACTACTTTATTTTTTGAGATTAGTCGAATCAATATAGTGTCGTCGGCAAATTTAATAAACAGATTGGAGAGACGCAGGCATGGGCCGAAACGGGCTGTGTGTGTGTGTGTGTGTGTGTGTGTGTGTGTGTGTGCGCGCTTGTGTGTGTGTGTGAGAGAGAGAGAGAGAGAGAGAGAGAGAGAGAGACAGAAAGAGAGAGAGACAGAGAGAGAGACAGAGAGAGAGAGAGAGAGAGAGAGAGAGAGAGAGAGAGACAGAAAGAGAGAGAGACAGAGAGAGAGACAGAGAGAGAGAGAGAGAGAGAGAGAGACGGGCGAAAATGATGAAGGAGGAAGTGGGAGGCGTGTGAGACTAGAGGAAGACGAAGACTTTTCAGGGACAAACAATGGCGATCAGGATAGTTGCGAGAGGGAGAAGAGAGGGACACTGGAGGAAGGAAGGAAAAGACTGGGATAGACGCCAGGGCTGGAGAACGAGTAGCGGGAGAGAGACTGGGAGGAGAGATTAGGAACCAGCCTGGTAGAGGTGGGGGCGAAACTACGGTTTAGAGAGAGAGAGAGAGAGAGAGAGAGAGAGAGAGAGAGAGAGAGAGAGACGGCAGACCAAGTGTCGGAGATAGAGACAGGGTGCCTGGGGGCTGTGAGAGAGAGATTGGGTTGAGGAAGTGTGCGGCTTTGTGAGTCAGTGAAAAGGCTTGTGCTCGTTAAGAATTTAGAAGGCTTCCGTTACGCAGGACATTATGGGATTGCACTCCCACTATTGTACAGTGAAACATCCACTTATTTTCCATCAGGCTGACTCCTCCTTCGCAGTCATCCTGAATCCATAACTTCCAACATGTATTGCGATCTCCCTTCCCAATCGGTCTTCGCCAGCATCACCTTCCCTTCTTCTCCCCACAATAACCACTTCCTTGACGCCTTGCCTCTCCTACCTGACCCTCACTCCCGCTCTCTCCTACACTCCACCGAGATAGCCCTAACTGCCCTGTGCAGCCCCCCTTGTAGTTCTCGGACGGGACGACCTCTGAGTGATCCATGTAGTCCGTGAACACAGCCGGCCTTCTGTCCCGTCAGCTGGTTGGAGCCGCAGCTGGAGCTCAGTGGAGGCTGCAGGCGTGCCCGAGAGGAATCTTCCCCTCCCTGAGCGAGAAGCTGGTGCGGGCCGTAGTCCCCCATACCTCGGAGCATCCGGCTCCTAACTCACTCTCCTCTTCGAAAGGAAGACCCCGGGTGCCTAGCCTCCTGCGACCCAGAATGCCAGCAGCCTCCAGCCTAGCATTTTAGGCCTGAGGCATGCTTCTGTCCCAAGTGCAAACGGATCTAACCTGGAGGGACCTTCCCTGGACTATGTACAGATGAGCCTCTCTTCCATTTCGTGCCCTGAAGGGGCAGGGTCGAGGGTAACCATTCACCTCAACCTCTACAGAAGGTATTCAATAGCCTTAAGGAGAACTCCAAAGCAGTGTAGATGTATGGAAGAAGAGGATGGTTCCAGTGAGAGTAGGTCCGGTCAGGGGTAGCAGATGAATCGTGCGCGTTGAGGCGGGGGAGGAATGGCAGTTCCTTAATGAAAACTTTCCATCAGTAATCACAAGTGAGAGGGACCTTGACGTTTGTGAGGACAACGTTGAACGGGCTGATGTGCGATATGGTGAGGTTATGAGAGAGGATGTACTGCAACTTAAAAAAAAACGCTTGGACAGATAAGTCCTCTTGTATGGTCGCGCTGAACTCCGAGAAGCGGGAGGAAGAGATTGCTGCACCCATTGCGATGATCTTTGCGTCATCACTGGCCGCAGAGTCGGCATCAGTGGATTGGAGCGGGAAAGGGTTCAGGGATAACCCTGTAAATTACAGCCCAGTGAGTCCTACTTCAATGCTGGGCAAACTATTGGAGAGGATTCTTAGAAACTGGAATCTGTTACGAGGATCTGGACAGGCGTAACCAGGTTAGGGAGGATGAGTACGGCTTTGTGCGGGGCAGGTCATGCCTCGCGAGCCTGGCTGAATTCTCTGAGGTGGAGGCAAAGCACGTTGATAAAGATAGAGAAGTTGATATGGTGTAACTGGACTTTAACATGGCAGTTAGTACAGTTAACCAGAGTAGGAACTTTCAGAGCGTTAAAAGACTTGTTATCCAGGAAGGTTGGCTGGTAGATTCATAACTGACGCCCACAGAAGGCAGAGGATTGTTGTGGGTGGAGCGTTTTCTCCCTGGATGCTTCTGATCAGTGGGGTCCTGCAGAGATCTGAATTCTAGACTGAATTGCACGTCACGGGTATGGGGTGGTCAGGTCATTCACAGGCAGAGGTCAGTTTCCTGCCAAACCGGCCATGTGTGCGCTGGAAAACGTTGTTCTTCAAACTGTCCACAGCCGTCGCTAATTTCCCGAGGACACGCTCCCTTTTTGATCACAGGTCTCTGGGATATCGCTGTGGATAATTTACAGTATTTGGAGGAATATGTGGTGTATTTTATTGAAAAACATGTCAGCTGTCACTGTGAATTCCATCACTCGAAGTCCCGGGATGACTGGAACGAACGAAAGAAAAGAATGAACGAATGTTCCCCTTTAATAAAGACGTGTTCTCCATTCCCCCCCCCCAAAAAAAAACTCCCTCCCTCAATTTCAGAAGTGAATGTGCTTCGTCAAATGTTACAAAATAAATCCACATCAAGATGAATGGCTACATTCAAAGCAACACAGATATGAAAAAAATCCTATTTAAATAGCAAGGTATCATAGAAAATTCACATCATATATTGTTTTAAAGTAAATAGATTGCAATATCCCTTGAGGAGTCAAATTAATGACACGGGGACAGTGAGTAAAAATAGTTTAACGTAAGTGTTTGTGCAGTTGGTTGTCACTAATGTCCCTGACGTGATAGCCATGCTAATTGCCTCAGTGGAATTGCTCTCACCTCAATAAAAGTCTGCTTAACCGATCACCAGTCCATCTGAGCAGCTCAAACTTTCCGTACAACTGAACACTGCTTCTGACGGAATATGGGATATCCAGCGATTTACTACATCGCGGCCATTTACTATCCCACACTTGTAGCGGTTGCTGTCCCCGGTAAGATGCCGGAGCTGGTTGCTTTATGTATGGTGCTGTCGTTACTCTGCTGCGGTATCCACACTGTTACTGAGCACAGATGCTACCGTCGGCTGAATTGTTTTATTTTTTATTTTCGTACTTTGATCGAAGTGATTTTTCTGTCAATTATGTTCGTGCCGAGATTGACATTGTTTCAGAGTTTCACCTCGCTTGGCTTTCTGACGTGATGCTGGTCTCTGCTTTTCTATGTCGGAGTCTCTATCAGTGCATACACTCCGACCTTATAACAACGTGGCAGCTTATTTAAATGACGGTCCCGTCTACTTTCAACACGTAGGTCAGTTCTTACATAAGTCACTAAATGATGAATTGTGTTTTGCATCTTTTGATTCCACTTTGTCACCGCTGCAAACTCTTCAGCTCTTTCACCCCTAGTAATGGAAATGGTGTTGTTTACTGTGGTGATCGACTGCTCACCGGTACGTGAGTTGTGGAACTCGGATGCCTCGCTCTACACTGTGTGAAAGTCGCCAATCCACTGACACTCGTCCTCCAGCCGGAGTGCAGCGACGGAGACCGCACACTATGGACTCTTTCCACTTCCAAACAGACCATCTCCATGGAGTCATTCAGAGAGTTGCTGTTGACCATATATCTATCCTTCTTTCCAATTTCTTATGTTAATTTAATGGCGATTGTGAGGTTAATTTACCGTTACCTGGCTCGAATGGCCTCAACGGATCTAATGGTAGTTATTGTTTAGTAGAACAGACATTCAAAATCTACATTTATTCAAATTATTGTTCCATTTTTTTTTCCAATTTATTGCAGTTAACTTAATGGCGATTGTGACTCTATCTCGGGGAAAATGCGGACTCTCCAAATGCATCACCCGTTACCTGGTTGGAATGGCAACAGCGGATCTAGTGGTGGTTATCGTTTTTGCTTTAGTGGAACAGACCAACAATATCTACCTTTATTCCAGATCCCTGCTCCTCACTCCTGTATGCGCTCTGACACTTATACTTGTCGGTGTAGGGACGGACTGCTCTGTTTGGTTCACCGTCACTTTTACCTTCGATCGCTTTATCGCAATATGTTGCCGAAAGCTGCGGGAGCGATACTGCACCGAGAGAACAGCAACGGTGGTTATCGTGACCGTGCTTATAGTGAGTTGCGGGAGATGTGTCCCGTATTACTTTGCCATTGAACCTTACGTCATCATTGACAACACGCCGTGGCGGTGCACCGCCACATATGAATACGCTACTTCACCCGTGTGGAAAGGATACCAATTACTGATCAATATTTTAACACCATTGCTACCAATAGGCTTAATCCTGGTATTTAACGGGTTAACCGTAAGGCATATCGTTGTGGCAAATAGAGTCCGCAGAAAGCTTCGGCACAGCAGCGACAATCAGAAAGATGCCGAGGTGGAAAAACGCAGAAAATCGATGATTTTGCTGTTTTCTATATCAGCTAATTTCATATTATTTTGGATGCCCAATGTAGTCCATTCCCTGAAATGGCAAGTGCAAAACTATTTTTACGAGGACAGATATTTGAATTCCCCGGTATACATCCTACAGCAATTTGCGTACATGTTGCAAATTCTCAGCATGTGCACCAATACTTGTATCTATACACTGACACAGAGGAAATTCAGAGAAGAGCTGAGGAATGGAATGAAGTATGTGTTCACATTAAATGGCCATCTGTGTAGATAACACCCGTGTTTATGGCAAATCAGCGGAGTTTTCAAATAAAGTCTTTTTACAATGAACAGGTTTGGCAAATATGTCATAAATTTAAACATTCATATACCTGGTCATCCGGAAATTGCAGAATTGGCGGACGATTGCTGACTTCATACGTTTCAGGTACGTAGCAATACAAACGCTCAATGCTGCTGGCGTGATTGTTACATTGGCTGAATTATGTTCCGAACTATCACAGACGCTCGACTGTCACAAGGGCAGGGATGGCTGCAGGACTTTCGGGATTTTAGATGTTGCAAAATGGACAGGGTCGGGTTACAGAGTGTAAAGGGAGTGCGATGGGAAACCAGGGATAGTATCGCAGCTGCAGAAAGGGAGGACAACGTGGAGCGTTCGTTTGTTAATAGACTGTGAGACGAACACTGAAACAAGATCAACCCATTTGGAATATTCTATACAGCCGCCACTCTGACACAAAAAAAAACAAAAAAAAAACTGCAGCGGGAACAGTGAGGAACCGATCGGGAAGCAGGACTTGGATAGGGCAGAACTTCCTGACATTTATCTTGCCCATGGATAGGACCAGGGAGCACGGAATGTATTTAATTGGGGGTCTGCGATGTATGGTGCTACCTGTCAGGAACTTGGGAACGTCCAGTGGGAAATGATGCACTCTGGGAAATGCAGAGCAGATATGTGAAGATTGTTTAGTGAGCAGTATGGGTTTGTCTCATTGTCGCAGGGAACGATACCATAAAGTAACCCTGGGTGACAATAAATTTGGAACAACTCGTCAAGGGAAGAAAGAAAGGTACTTAAGATTTGGGGGAAAGAGTCAGGTAGGGTTATGGAAGGTCACAATATACACAGGAGAGAATTTAATAATGGATTTAGAAAAGTTAGAAAGAGGCTTGAGAAGTATTTTACGAGTTGCACTCAGAAGAACAGGAGGAGACTGAGGAGAGTGAGGGCAGATCAGATGTAAAAGAGGAAAACTTATGTCTGGAGTACAAGGAGGCGGTGAAGCTCCTCACTGAATTGATTGATCAATGTGAACACACCGTCAAAAGGCAGATATGCTCGAACATGCCGACGCTGAGAAAGACGATGCGCTGGAAACATGGAAAACATTATGACAGATGATTCCCCGCTGTCTGAAGGGATACAGTCCAGGTAATTTGGGAAGGGAATCGAAGACTTTGCTGAACTTCTAGACAGGATATTTGTGTTTTCTCTGACCACGGATGTAGAACTAGAAGATTAGAAGGTGGCAAATGTTATTCATTTGTTGAAACAATATAATAGGGATAGTCGTTGGAAGTACAGAGCTGTGAGTCTTTCATCAGTAGTGGTTAAACTATTGAAGAGGATTATTGAAGATGGAATTTATGAGTATTTGGAGAAACCTCGTCTGGCTACGGAGAAGCAACATGGCTCTTTGAGAGGTATGTTGTCCTATATGAGCCAGATTGAATTATTTGTAAAAGTCAAAATAAAACAAGCAGACGAATCTAAATAGTCGATATAGGTGTATTAATTCAGAGAGTCGGGGGCATGGGATCTAGGTAATCCTGTGATGATTCAGAATTGGCTTCCTAACAGAAGCAGATGATGTAGTAGATGGAATGAATACTGGTTGGAAGACAGCGGGCAGCCGCGTACCGCTAGGAGGGTAACTAGGAAGGTAACAGCAGACTCCAAAAGTTGTAAAATCTTAAAATATTTTACAACATTTGGACTCTGCAGTTATAGTGCTCCGAGAAATAGGGCTGAGGGAAACAATAGATTTAATCTGACCACACAGCAGTTGCTGGAGAATTTATTGAATTAGAGCTGATGACATAAACAAATCGCTGAGCTATTCATTATACCGCTATATTGTCTAAACTGACCTGTCAATTACATATTACAGGGCAGATGCGACAATGAACACAAAACAATCTTTTACAATGGAGACCTACAACTTAAAACCAGCACTCAACAGTGTTCAGAGCAGCTTGGTGTGCTCATTAAAATAAGCAGCCTTCCAGAATGACAATTCAGGGACTCGCCAATTTATCCCAATACTTCGAAATTGTCGTATCGGTTGTAGATTCGCTCAAACTTCGATCCAATTAACCATGAATCCACATGACCAGAGTGAAATCCGAGTCTCCCTCTGAAATTAATAATAAACGAAATATTGAAAACGACACAAACTAAAAACACAGCGAGCAATGCTCACACTTGTCTTCCTTCAAACCCATCGCAGGCAATTGCAGAACAAACAACTTCTAAAGCAAAAGGCCTCAGCACGTACTCTAAAGAACAGGAGAGTGAGATGTGAGGAGCTGGGGCTCACATACATCAGCACTTCATACAATTTCGGAGAGATACGCAGCCCCCGAATTTCGAATCAGTAACTGGAAACCAGTTCTCGCAAACACAATTTTTGTCACGTGTATAGAGAAAAAGATTACTTCAATCATCCCCCAACACAAACAAAATAAACACGCAACTCACATAAAGCCATTCAAGGCGGTAATCTTTCTGTTTCTCTTCCAATCGAACTCACTTATGTCCAAACCTCGTGCTATATTTCAAAACTGCAATGCATTCATGTTTTCAAAATATCGCGGAAAATCACATACTCTTATTTTCTCAATGGTCAACAAACATCTGTAATTGGAATTATACAGCACATATTAAACCCTTCCGACTCCAGAACAAAGAGACGCAGAAGGTAACGTATCGTTCACGAGTTACTATTCAACACAATTAAAATATGATGTCCACACAACTCCAAACCTCCAATGGCTTCCAGGATTTCTCACCTTCAATTTCTGGCCAGGGATAGAATTCGGATTATGTGACACTTTGTTGTATAGTATGGAGAGTAATCATCCCTATTACCAGCTCTGAAGCAACAGATCTGTTCACTGTACTGGGACCACTGTCAAACCCACCTCCTATCCGGATCTACTGTCCTTACTGCCTTACCTGTAGTGTGACACTCCCTTCATCATCTCACACGTGCGCTTCCATACTCTCATGCTGTAACCATCCACTTTACTCAGTCTCCATGCTTCAGTGTGTGCAAGGACAGAGGGGCCGAACAGCATTAACGACTTTCTAGATATGGTCGGTGCTCTGAGACACTAAAATTCTGACCCAGACATATAGTCAGACAGCCACAGGGAACCACGGCACAGAAGCAGGGTCTTCAGCCCGTCCAGTCAGTGAGGAATTATACAAACTGCCTACTCGCATCGACCCGCACACGGACCCTGGCGATCCATTACCCCTCAACCATGTACTGATCTAATCATCTCTTAAACGTTGACATCGGAAACTCAATTATCATTTCCGTTGGTAGCACTGTCTACGGTCTGTTGACCCTCTGATTGCAGAAGTTTCCCTTCATGTTTCACTCAAACATTTCACATTTCAGCGTTCTCCCATGATCTCCAGTTACATTCTCGCCCAGTATCAGTGGAGAAAGTCCGCTTGCATTTAAACTCTCCATCTGCCTCATAATGTTGTACACCTCTATCAAATCTCCCCTCATTCTTCTACCCCCCTCGTGAATAAAGTGCTAATATATGTAATCTTTCCTTTCAATTCAATGCAACCACTCCCGGGAATAGCAGTGTAATATTTTTTTCCTGTATTCTTTCAAACGTATTTACATCTTTCCTGTTGGTGATTGAGCCCAACCGCACACAATATTCCAAATTAGACCCCAGTAAAGTCCTAACCAACATCAACATAACATCCTCACTCTTGTACTCAGTATTTTGGACTATGAAGTCAAACGTGGGAAAAGCTTCTTTATTTACGACCCTGTCTAACTGTGCCGCAACCGTCATTGAATTATGGACCTGCATTCCCAGATTCGTTTGTCCTATCGTACTCCTCAGTGCCCTATTTCTCATTGTGTCAGACCAACCCTGGCTGGTCCTCTCAAGGTGTGAACATCCAAGATTTGCCTGGGCTAAATCCTATCGGCCATCTTACAGCCCATCTCTCCAGCTGGTCCAGATCCCGCCTGATGCTCCGGTAGTCTTCCTCGCTGTGGACTACACACAGAGCGTTGGTGTCATCGGCAAATTTGGTGATCTACTTAATGACATTTTTATCGAGATCGTTGCAATAGATTACAAATAACAAGGTACACAGCAACGATCCCTGCGGCACTCCTCTCGTCACAGGTCCTCAGTCAGAGTGACAACCATCCATTACCACAATCTAGCTTCCCCAACGTACCCAATGGCGAATCCAATTTACTTCCTCATCGTGAAAGCCAAGCGACTGAACCTTCTCGAGCATCCTCCACGACAAGACCTTGAGAAATTCCTTGCTGAAGTCCCTGTAGACGGCATCCACTGTCTTGCCTTCCACACCATTCCTGTTAACTACCTCGTAAAACTCTGTGAGATTGGTTAGACCTGACCTACTACGCACTGGCCCATACTGACTATTCCTAATGTTCCTGTTTGTCCAGATACTTCCCTTCATACCCCATGACCAGCGTAGTCTGAACACCGAGGACAATTCCACATTACATAATACTTGGAAAGTCCATTCCGAGCAAAGCTATCGAGATCATACAGCGGTCGGGACTGATATTTATGGCCTATTGTTTTTTAAATTCTCCTGCACTTTATTATCCGACGCATTGAGAGCAGTTTGGACATGCAAGGCGTCTTAGCTTTAAATAATTAATCGACTTATTTTACTAAAACAAGATCGATCGAGCACAGAACATAGAAAATTACAGCACAATGCACAAGGTTCTGATAGGCTTTCAACTAATGTAAGTTCAATCAAACACAACCCCGCTGCATCTGAATCAGAATCAAAGGGTTCTAAGGTACATTTAAAGAATTAGAACCAGATTTAATATCACAGACATACGTGGCGAAATTGTTCACTTTACGGTAGCAGTACAATGAAATACAGGATAAATAAATATAGAGAAAACAAAACTGAGATACAAGTGGCAGGGGAAAAAGAAAAAAACTGTTCCTGAATCGCTGAGCCTGAGCTTTCAGGCTTCTGTATCTCCTTCCCGATGGTAACACTGTGTAGAGAGCACATCCTGTTAGTGGGCAATGTTAAAGATGGACGCCACTTTGACAAGGATCATCCCTTGAAACAATGATCAATGAGATACAGAGAATCTGTATTTACCAACAAGTATCTTTTATTATTTCTATTAAAAGCACGCAGATTTACACACTATCTTCCTGTGTGCACCCTGCTGGAAAACCTGACACTCCATGAACAGTCAGTGAAGGGAAAAGGTATGACCCGTGAAAAGAGTCTACGCTGGCAAGACATTCCATAGAAACACAGAAAACATAGAAAATCTACAGAACAATACAGGGCCATCGGCCCACAAAGTTGTGCCGAACATATCCCTACCTTAGAAATGACTAGGCTTACCTATAGCCCTCTATTTTTCTAACCTCCATGTACCTATCCAAAAGTCTCTTAAAAAGACCCAATCGTATCCGTCTCCACCACTGTTGCTGGCAGCTTATTCCACGCACTCACCAATCTATGAGTAAAACAAAACTTACCCCTGACATCTCCTCTGTGCCGACTCCCCAGAATCTTCAACCTGTGTCCTCTTGTGGCAACCATTTTAGCCCTGGGAAAAACCCTCTGAATATCCACACGATCAATCCCTCTCATCATCTTCCGATCCTCATGTTCCCGATCTCCACGTGTCCGTGGGGTCCTATTTTTCGGCAATGGTTGGTCTCTTGCCGCTGGAGAGTTATCACCCCTGCATATCTGAAGCTCCGGAATCTTTTATAGTTCCTCATCAATTGAACCATTGTATCCCCAAACCACTGGCTTAAGGTCACCTGACCTACCTGGGTCACCTGGTTACTGATCATTGTTCAGAGCTACAACCAACATATTGCACGTGGCTCTGCCCAACCCAGCCTTGTGTATACTTACCTTTACACCCTGACTGGTCCAAACCAGTTAAATGAGACAACCCAGACAGAGTCAAACGAGACAGCAGATTGCCTCTTTGATATGTCTGGCATTTTACATAACAAGTAGCTGCTCCTCTGAGCATGGTCTCAGGTTTATTGCTCTGATTAGATTGTCCCTGAGTCAAGAATCAGTTCAGACTCCACGCCCTTCACATAACAAATGGCGACTTGTTTGAGAGTGGTCTCAGGTTTAAGTTTAGCATATCATTACCTGAAGCTTCCTGTGTCCACATTCAGTTTCTCTCATTCAGTTATTCTAGTGAACGAATCAGTTCGTAGTCCACAAAATGGGGGGAAACAGAGAGAACTGGTTTGTCTGCTTCCCCGGTCGTTGATCAGACTGTATTTTCTTCTCGCCAACAGTGTTTAATGAGCCATTCAATTTGACACGACGGTGTCTTTCTCGGGTCTGCTGTCGTCTGAATGCACCAGGGTGGATGATGGAGGTTTTGCGGAGATGCCGAGTGTTGTCGGGTTCGTGGGGGTTTACAGAAATGTGGTGTGATGTAGGAGTTGGAACGGTTTTGTTACGTGCCCCGTAACGGCTTAAAAGAACCAGCAGAAATGGAACACACCTGGGGTCTGGTATTGTTACAAACAAAACACGATTTATTAGTAGCTACGTAATATAGTATTATAAAACCAGATAAGTCAAACTTGTTAACAGGGTTTATGCATATATAAATGAGTAAATATAAAACCCCAAACTCTTTCAAGTAAATGATGCAGTCTTATGATGGTCTCGGATGACGTCAGTTAAGTTCTTGATATTAAATTAAGCAGAATTGAGGGGGGGGGGGAGAGAGAGAGAGAGAGAGAGAGAGAGAGAGAGAGAGAGAGAGGGAGAAAGAAAGAGAGCGGTGATTGGTTTTCCAGGTAAGCCGATGTTATCGATCTTTCCGTTGTGCTCCAAAGACCTGTTAAAGTTATCGACTGTGAGTACACAAAAGTATACCTTTCCACCTGGTAAAGCTATCAACACAGTCAAGGGTTAAACACATCGATAGCATTCCACCGGTCCCCTCTTTTCCACACTCGAGCAAAACCCACTCTTTCGTGGGAACTGAAAGCTCATCCAGTGTCTATTTCTTCTGTATTTCCGTCCGTGTCTTCCGTGTGTCTGTGTGTCTGTCTGAAAAGCCATCTGACCTTGTATATATAACTCAAACATGCTGAACGCCAGCTGTACATTATAGAGCTGCGCCCTTCCGTAACCATGGAGACTCACGAGCTGTTCTCTGCTCTCTCTCTCTCTCTGATTCAGTGCACACCCACTCTCTCTCTTTTTAAAGGCACATTCCATATTGAATAATGCTTAGGATCTCGTCAAATGTCTCTCTTGTTGGGGAAAAAAATTCTTTGATCAAGGAGCAAAATTTTTGCCTGACTGTAGATTACAAAATATAAAGCAATACAAATCTGATTTACATGTAGCAGACTGGAGAACATATAAAAAATACCAGTTTCTATTTCATTCTTAAACATCATCCGGACAATTGTCTTTATCTTTCACATACATTGTTATAAAACCAAATCCTGTTACCATCAAAATGGCGTTTGATCACCCATTTTCTCTTTTCCACTTCACCACAGAACAATTAACCATCACGTGGTCAGATCCAACAGGGGTTTCAAGGACGGCCTGAACTTTATCTTGCACAGGTGCTAACTCCTCACTCATGTTTTCTAAACCAAGCCCATTCGCTTAACTTCCAAACAACTCCTTTATTTCAAACAAGTTATTAATTCTGTCTCCAAGATCTTTAGTTCTGTATGTTTCCATAAGAACATCTGCCGATGGCCTCTCTTGGTCAAATCAGCACTTCGCTCTGTTTTGAAAAGTCTCCGAACCCAGACTCTCTAATTCACAAACTTGAACAAAATTACCAAGTAGTTCATCTTTAAATTCCAAAATACAGTTAAAAAAATCAACGTGCACTGTCTCAGCATCTGAGAGAGCTGTTTCTGTCAGCAAGGTCAAAGGTCTTGGAACCAATCCAGACTTCACAGGTACTTTATTCAAAAGTCCAGAGACAGCACCCTTCTCAATATGTTCAATAACATTCACCTCCCCAGTTTTCATCTCATCGCCAACTTTTAGCACACTGTCTAACTCAAGTGATTGAGAATCCTCCGTTTCCGCTGGTACCAAGGTTGACCCGTTATTCACTGAACCAAGTCCATCTGATACAAAAGGATTGCATTCCTTTTCAACCGAGTCAGACAACTCAGACCGTAACTGAGTTCCAACACAAGGCTCAGTATCCTGTGAATTCACAGGTGCTTCAACAACCTGAACACAGGCAATCGAGCCAGCTGCCTCCTCTACGCTTTCATTACTAGTCCCAATTTCAACTTCCAGTTCACCATGATTATTCCAGCTACTCTTTTGGAAGCTCTTATTGAGGGGAAACTTAACCTCACAGGTTAAAGCAAACTCGTCTACTGACTTAGCAGACCCTGAAAGCGTCTCAGCCACTTTCTCATACTCCCACTTTAATTTTTCTAACCGAAGCTGAACCTCAGTCTCAGTAGGTTTATTTTCAACAACATTTCCCACTCATCCTCTTCAAACGTTCCCTTGGATATATAATACTCCGCTATTAACGCCTGATTTATCGGCTTCCTCATTCTAGTGCTCGCCTTAGGTTTTTATGAGTAATTCGCAACAGCGCATCCCTCAAACATCAACTAATGATTCAGGGGGTGGTTCCAACGTAACAAAATGAAACCCGTATTGTGTCAGTGTGTTTTGCTAATAATGTTCGTGCAACATTACGCTGAGTGAACCTGAGTACCTGACTGCAGACCGTAGTCCCTACACTGTATTCCATCTGCCATTTCATTGTCTGTTCTTCAATCCGGTCTGAGTCCTTCTACAGACACCCACTTTGCTCTAAGCTGCCTATCCGGAACTACCTTCGTAGCAACTACAAAGTCGGTCACCAAGCCACCAACCCTGTCATCCAGATCGTTGGTTTTAACATGAACATAAATAATCTCATTACCGACTCCAGAGAAACGCCATTGGTTACCGGTAGCAAACGGAATAGGCCCGCATCTAACTCTTTGCCTCATGCCGGTAAACCAATCTTCGATCTGTGCCAGTATCTTTCCTGTAGTACCGTGAGTTGTGATCTTGTTTGGCAGCCTCATGTCCAGCAAGTCGTTGAAACCATCTGAAAATCCAAGAGATAATCATCCACCCCATCCCCTTTTGCCTATTCTGCTTGCAATTTTCTCAAAAAGAATTCCAAGAGACTTCTCAGGCAATACAAACCCTGAAGAAAACCGTGCTGAATTTGGCTTACTTTAGCATGCGCCAAGTACCCCGAAAAATCATCCTTAGTGGAATCTAACCATTGAGGTCAGACTAACTGTTCTATAATATCCTTTCTTCTGCCTCCCTTCCTTCTTAAATTGTGGGGTGACTTTGCAACTTCCTAGCTCGTCAGAAACCTTCCAAAATCGAGACAATCTTGAAAGATCATTACTCATTCCGGGTTTCTCCAGTTTCTGTTGAGGCAACTGATTCTTCTTTGGCCTGCTTCATAAGTTGCTTCACGATTCAGCCTCTGGCTGCCGGATTGTTCCTGTCCAAACCCCTTGTCTGTATCCCTTCCCTTCACCTTCCTTCTGGAGCCTAGCCTAGCCTAACATAGCTTTGCCTCGCCTTGCTTCTATTTGCACCCTTTCCTCGCCCTGCCTTGCCTCTGCCTGGTGCCTTTCCTCGCCTCGCCTTGCCTCTGCCTGGTGCCTTTCCTCGCCTCGCCTTGCCTCTGCCTGGAGCCTTGCCTCGCCTTGCCTGTGTCTGGACCTCGCCCTCATTGGAACCTCATCTGTCTGTGTCCACGACTTCGATAGGTAGGTCCGGCCGTTTTGCCGCCGCCTAGTATTGGGAACTGTGTCGTCGTGTGATGAGTCCCGGCCCTATGTCCTGTACCCAAGGAGGGGTCCCGGCTAGCTGTTCCATGTTCCTGTCACTCCCTCGACCCAGGCTCTGTGTTCTTCGCTCCTGTTCTTCCCCGATCAAGTCTCTGCGTTCCTGCCTCTCCCTCGACCAAGTCAAGGCTTCGGGGTCTCGTCCAGTCCCAATCACGTCCAAGATCCTTGTCCTGTCCAAGCCATGGCTTTGTGTTCTCTTCTTGTCCATGTTCATCGCCCAGCCCAGGAGTTCCTTGCCCATCCCGGTGCTGGGGTTCCCTCGTCCTGTGCTGGGGTACGCCTGCCAGTTCATGAGTCTCACGTCCCGTCCTGTAACCTCTTCATGTCCTCGCCTGGTTCTGGGGTCCGAGCCCGAGTCAAGACTCAGGTTCTGGGTCCTTGTCCAGTCTCTCGCTCGGAGTCCAAGACCAGGCTCGTAGTCCTCGGTTCGATGTCCAGGTTCCCTATCCTAGTCAGGACCTAGCCCAGGCCCGGATTCCTTGTCTCGTCTGGGGCCTGTGTCATGTGAAGCGTCCTTTCTTCCTTCCTTCCCCTGCTTCCTCCTCGCGCCTAGTCCTGTTCCTGATAGTTCAGTGTCTGTGTTTTGCTTTTGGGGCCACTCCCAGCCCCTCCCCCCCACACATATGACACAGCAAGAGGATCAGGAGTTAAAAAAGGTACAAAGTGCCGAGGAATCTGAAGAGTTTTAGAAATATCGAGTGATGCAGGCACGGAATCGGATTGTAATTAATAATGGTAAATCTGTGGTGCCTAAATGGGAAAGAAATCAAGTGATGTATTGTCACCATGGCAATTCTGGGCATCAAGGTTCAGATAGATCTATGGAATAGTTGAATAATCTGTGTTGGTGGCCGAAATTGCGAGGAGATGTACAACATTATAGTAAGAATTGTTTGGTTTGTGCCCGCTGAGAACCCCGATAAATCGGCTAGAGAAGCAAAATGACTAAACGGCCCATGGGTCCCGGTCTTACCCTATTTTCTGACAATAACCCTCAGTACAGAAGCATCCTCTCCCGCAATTATACGTTTTATGTTGACGATCGGGAGATAAAATGAAAGGGTTAGATTTATCGAAGACCGAGTATGATACATTGGAATGAACAATGGCAAACAGCAAATAATTGACTCTTTTATGGAGGCTCATTATGATGCCGCCCATAACACGTGACGGAAGAAACGGCAGAGCGATGCTTGTTTAGAGGTGCGAGCAAAACCGCGGGCGGTTAAAATATGACAGAAGGTTATGATGTCACTATATCAGCCGAGCCCCATTACCCCTTCCAGATTAGTCGGGACAGAGTCAGTCCGTCAGTATATCGAATTCAGACCGCTCCACATAAGTTAGGTTGGTATCATAAGAACCAACTCAAACACCTTGGAGACAGTCAATGTCCTCTCGTAACTGAGTTCCAGAAAACATATTGTCAATGGGATGCTCTGCTCCGAGATGAGATTATCCTCTTGCATTTACGTTTCAGGCAATCGACGGTGATGTGGATGATGGAGCGGTTGCCCCCTCAGTAAGTTGGGAGACTACTTCCATTTTGTACCCGGAGGATCGAGACAGTTCACATCTCTGCATTCGCCCGAGCCAAAGCGGAGACACTGGAAAAGAGAAACAGATGGGAACGTGTTTGTTGCGTGGACCTTTGGAAATAAAGTGGGTGATAATTTATCTGATATGAATGGATTTTAACAAGGCGTTAAATTTATCCATCGTAGGACCATTCATAATGTCAGAAGATTTGGTATCCAGGGAAAGTTCGCTGATGGATTCTGACCTGACGCCCACAGAAGACAGAGGATAGTTGTCGATGGATTTCCCCCTGGATTTCGGTGACAGGTGTCCTGCAGAGGTCTGTACTGAGACCGCCGGCTTTTCGTGTTTTTATGAACGATTTAGATGAGGAAGTGGTAGGGTGGTTTATTGTGTTTTCAGTGATGTGGAGGTTGGTGGAATTATGGATGTTATAGGAGGTTGTCACAGATTACACCAGGACAGTGACAGGAAGCAGAGCACCGCTGAGCGGTTACAGATGGAGTTAAACCCGGAAAGGTACGAAGCGGTTCACTTTGGAAAGATGGATTTGAAGGCAGTAGTGATATTTTCTAGTGTCAACCCAGGGCCGCACATTAGTGTGAGTTCCACAATGGAAACAGTGATGAGACTCTCTCCAATAAGCCGAGGCCCGCTCATCGGTACGTACCAGAATCGGCACGAAGCGGTGCACTGCAGGAGCAGAATGAAGTGTGATTAACAGCTGAGCTTGAACATATCCAGTGTTCTGTATATTCATATAGTGACGCTCGAAAAGTAATATATCTGACAGTAAATCAGGAGGAAAAAAAAAAACAACTTAATCACAAATAATAGCACAGCCTGGAAACCTGCAGATTGTTCACAGATTTCAAAGAGAGAATGGATGGAGAAATAGTGGTAGCATTGTGGCAGGTTGGAGAATAACTTTAAAGTTAAACAGACTACATCGTACGTAACGGATATGAAGTGGTCAAGTCATCACTTGTAGAGGTCAGATTCCTGCCAAACGGCCCGTGTCTGCGCTGGAAAACATTGTTCTTCAAACTGTCCACAGCCCTCGCTAATCTCCCGAGGACACGATCCCTTTTTGATCACACGCCTCTGGAATATCGCTGTGGATCTTTTACAGTGTTTAGAGCAATATGTGCAGTGTATTTTATTTTAACACATGTCTGCTGTCACTGTGATTTCCATTACTCAAACCCCCGGAATGACTGGAACGAACGAACGAAAAGATGAATGAATGTTCCCCTTTAATAAAGAGGGTTTCCCCATTTCACCCGCCAGCTGCTTCCGACAACTTCAGAAGCGAATGTGCATGTTCAAAAATTACAAGATAAATTGACTTCAAGATGAATGCCTGTTTAAAGCAACACAGATACAAAAAGTAACATATTTGAATAGCTGAAGCCAGGTATCATGGAAAATAACATGAAAAATCCACATCTGTGTTCTTCTAATGTAAATGGATTGTAATATCCCTTGAGGAATCAAACTTGTGACACGGCAGCAGTGAGTAAAAATAGTTTAACGTAAGTGTTTGTGCATTTGGTTGTCACTAATGTCCCTGACGTGATAGCCACGCTAATTGCCTCAGTGGAATTGCTTTCTCCTCAATAAAAGTCTGCTAAACCGATCACCAGTCCAGCTGAGCAGCTGAAACGCTCGGTACAATTGAACGCTGCTTCTGACGGAATATGGGATATCCGGCGATTTACTACATCGCGGCCATTTTCTATCCCACACTTGTAGCGGTTGGTGTCCCCGGTAAGCTACCAGAGCTGGTTACTTTATGTATGGTGGTGTCGTTACTCTGCTGTGGTATCCGCACTGTTACTGAGCACAGGTGCTACCGTCGGTGGAAACGTGTTTCCGGAATGGAGGATCCAGGCATCCAGTGCTTTTATTTTCATTTTCTATATTTCGTTCCTTTCTTTTGTCAATTAAGTTGATGCCGACATTGAAATTGTTTCATAATTTCACCTCGCTAGGCTTTCTGAAGTGATGTTGGTCTCTGATTTTCCAGGTCCGAGTCTCTATCAGTGCAGACACTTCGACCTTATAACAACGTGGCAGCTTATTTAAATGATGGCCCAGTCTATTTTCGACACGTAGGTCTGTTCTTCTGTAAGTCATTAAATCAGAACGCGTACTTTGCATCTCCTTGATGCCACATTGTCCCCGCTACAAACAATCCCCTCAGCTCTTTCACTTCTAATAACGGAAATGGTGTTGTTTACAGGAGCGATCGATTGCTCACCGGTACGTGAGACGTGGAACTCGGATGCCTCGCTCTAAACTGTGGGAATGTCGCCAATCCACTGACACTCACATCCGTCATTGTCCTCCAGCCGGAGTGCAGCGACCGAGACCGCACACACGAGATTCCCGCTTTCCACTTCCAAACAGACCATACCCTGGATAGCATCGGTAGAATGGGGACATTCAGGGAGCTGACCATATTTCTATTTTGTTTCCAAATTTCTTGCAGTTAACTTAACGGCGATTGTGATCCTATCTCGGGGAAAATGCGGACTCTCCAAATGCATCACCCGTTACCTGGTTGGAATGGCGACAGCGGATCTGATGGTGGTTATCATTGTTGCTTTAGTGGAACAGATCAACAATATCTACATTTATTCCAGATTCCTGCTCATCACTCCTGTATGCGCTCTGACACTTGTATTTAAGGTTGTAACGTCGGACTGTTCTGTTTGGTTCACGGTCAGTTGTACCTTCGATCGCTTCATCGCAATATGTTGCCGAAAGTTGCGGGAGCGATACTGCACCGAGAGAACAGCAACAGTGGTTATCGTGACCGTGGTTATAGTGAGCTGCGGGAGATGTGTCCCGTGTTACTTTGCCCTTGAACCTTACGTTATCATTGACAACACGCCGTGACGGTGCACAGCCACATACGAATACGTTACTTCACCCGTGTGGAAAGGATACGAATTACTGGACAGTATTTTAAAACCATTGCTACCAATCGGCTTAATACTGGTGTTTAACGGGTTAACCGTAAGACATATCGTTGTGGCAAATAGAGTCCGCAGAAAGCTTCGGCACAGCAGCGACAATCAGAAAGATGCCGAGGTGGAAAAACGCAGAAAATCGATGATTTTGTTGTTTTCTATATCAGCTAATTTCATATTATTTTGGACGCCCTATGTAGCCCATTCCCTGAAATGGCAAGCAGTAAACTATTATTACCAGGACAGATATTTGAGTTCCCCGGTATATATCCTCCAACAGCTTGGGTTCATGTTACAATTTCTCAGCATGTGCACCAATACTTGTATCTATACACTGACACAGAGGAAATTCAGAGAAGAGCTGAGGAATGGAATGAAGTATGTGTTTACATTAAATGGCTATCTGTGTAGATAACGCCCGTGTCTAATGGCAATTCAGCAGAGTTTTCAAATAAAGCCATTTTGCAAAGAACCGGTTTGGCAAATATGTCGTAAATTCAAACAATCATATGCCTGGTCATCCGGAAATTGCAGAATTGGCGGAAGATTGCTTGCTTCATACAGTTCAGGCAGGTAGCAATACAAACGCTCAATGCTACTGGCGTGATTGTTAAATTGTTCGAAGTATGTTCCAAACTATCACAGACACTCGACTGTCAAAGGGCAAGGATGGCTTCAGGACGTAACGGATTTTAGATGTTTCAAAATGGACAGGGTCGGGTAACAGAGTGTAAAGTGAGTGCGATGGGGATCCAGGGATAGTATCGCAGCTGCAGAAAGGGAGGACAACGTGGAGAGTTCGCCTGTTAATAGAGTGTGAAACGAACACAGAAGCATGATCACCCCATTTGGAGCATGTTATTCCGATCCGGATGCGGGTCTCCGACATTTGTCATGTTATTGGCATGGGTAACTTAAGCTTCCATAATATTCTTTAACCCCTCCCCAGGGTAAAAGTTTTAGGTTTGGCATAATATCTCAGTTTTGTCCAAGAAGGATTCATGTCACTACATGTCGACAGGCGCACTTGCGAACAGTCCGTACCGGATTTAATGTTAGAAAAGTAAACGTGTCAGGTGACAGATCTATTGGAGGGTCAGCATTTCAGAACGACAGGGCAGAACATCCCTTCTTTTACCTTGCCCAGGGAAAAGACCAGAGAGTATGGAGTGTGTTCAGTTGGATGTCTGAGAACTTTGGTTCTGCCAGGCAGGAGGTTAGGAACGTACATTGGGAAATGATGCACTCGGGGTATTGCGCAACAGGTATGTGAGGATTGTTTAGTGAGCACTTACATGGGGTTCAGTATAGGCTTGTCACAGTCAGGCAGGGAAAGGATGACAATGTAAAGTAACCCTGTGAGACAAGAATGTTGGAACACCACGTCAAGAGGAAGAAAGAACGATACTTACAGAACAGGAAGAAAGGATCAGATAAGGCTATAGCGAGTCACAATGTAGACAGGAAGGAATTTAACAATGTACTTAAAGGAGTAATTGGGGGATTTGAGAAGTCCTTGACGAGTTACAATGTGAAGAACAGGAAGAGACCGGACAGAGTGTGGGCAGATCAGAGGTAAAAGAGGAAAACTAGTGCCTGGAGTCCAAGGAGGCGGTGAAGCTCCTCACTGAATACACTGATCAATGTGAACGCAGCGTCAGAAGGCAGATATGCTCGAATATGCCGACGCTGAAAAAAGGATTGACTGGAAAGTTAGAAAACATTATGATGGATAATTCTCCGATGCCGGATGAGATATAGCCCAGGTAATAGATGATTCCCCAATACCGGAATGGAGACAGTCCAGGTAATTTTGGAAAGCGAGCAAATATTGCTGAGCTATTGGACAGGATCTGTGTGTCTCCGCTGGCAACAGACGCAGAACTAGATGATTGGAGGGTGGGAAATGCTGTTCATTTGTTGACGAAAAATAACAGGGATACTTCTTGTAAATATAGACCAGGGAGTCGTACATCAGTAGTGGGTAAACTACTAGAGAGGATTATTGAAGAGGGAACATGAGTATTTGGAGAAACGTAGTCTGGTTACGGAGAGAAATGTTGTCCTTAATGAGCCAGATTGATTTATTTGAAAAACTGAAAATAAATCTAACAGATGAACCAGGACAGTCGAAGTGGTGCATTAATTTTGGTCAGGCGTTTTAATCAGTTCCCCACGAGGACTCATTCAGAAAGTCAGGAGGCATGGGATCCAGGGAAACCTATCTGCGTTGATTCATAATTGGCTTCCTAAAAGAAGGCAGATGATGTCGTAGACAGAGTGAATTCTGGCTGGAAGACAAAGGGCAGCCGTGTTCCGCATGGAGAGCCGAAACTTCGGTACATTTTACAACTCTATTGCGAGTCTGCAGTTACAGTGCTCCGAGCAATAGGGCTGAGGAAATAATCGATTTAATCTGATCACACCGCAGCACCTGCATAATTAATGGAATTAGGGATGATGACGTAAGCAAATCGCTGAGCGACTGACTGCACCAGCGCGTTTTCTAAACTGACCTGTCAGTTACTTATTACAGGGCAGATGCTACAATGACTTCAAAACAATCTTTTCGAATGGAACCCGACAACTTAAATCCAGCATTTCAAGGTGTTCAGCAGCAGCTCCTGGTGCTTATTAAATTAACCAGTCTTCCAAATGCCAATTCCAATTTCCCAAAATAAGTACACACCAATTTATCCTGATGCCAATTTACCTGTGAATCGTAGTGCTATCGTAACGAGTGCAGATACGTTCACATTTCGATCCATTTAACCCTGAATCCACATGGCCGATGTGGAATCCGTGTCTCCCTCTGAAATCAATAATAAATGAAACATTCAAAACTGCATAAACTGAAAACACAGCGAAGGCAAAGCAAATACTTGTATTCCTTCAAAACCATCGCGGGCAATTGGAGAATATACATTCTCTATACACGTCATAATGTTGTATACCTCTATCAAATCTCCCCTCAGTCTTCTACCCGCTCGGAAATAAAGTGCTGACATATGTAATCTTTTCTTTTAATTCAAAACATTCAGTACCGGCAGTAGCCGTGTAATTTTTTTCTTCTTTTTTTTCAATCCTATTTGCATCTTTCCTGTAGATCGTTGAGCCCAACAGCACACAATATTCCAAATTGGGCCCTAATAAAGCCTTAAACAACAGCAACGTAACGTCCCAACTCCTGTACTCCATACTTTGGTCCAGGAATGCGAAAGTGCGAATAGCTTTACAACCCTGTCTAACTGTGCCGCAACTTTCATTGAATTATGGACCTTCATTCCGAGATTCGTTTGTTCTATCGTACTCCTCAGTGTCTTGTTTCTCATTGTATCAGACCGACCCAGGCTGGTCCGCTCAAAGTGCAAAATCCAACACTTGTTTGCGTTAACTCCGATCCTCTATTTTTGAGCCATTTTTCCAGCTGTTCCAGATCCCGCTTCATGCTCCGGTACTCTTTCCCGCTGCTGACTACATCGGAAATGTTGTTGTCATCGGCAAATTTGCTCATCCGGTGAACAGCATTATTAGCCAGATCGTTGATATAGATTAAGAATAACAACGGCTACAGCGGCGATCCCTGGGACACTCCACTCATCACAGGTCCCCGTCAGAGAGACAATCTTCCATTACCACACTCTAGCTTCTCCAACATAGCCAATGGCTAATCCAATTTACTACCTCATCGTGAAAGCCAAGCGACTGAACCTTCTCGAGCATCCTCCCATACTGAACCTTGAGAAATTCCTGGCTGAAGTCCCTGTTAGACGGCATCCACTGCCTTGCCTTCCACCCCATTCCTGGTGACTACCTCGGAAGGCTCTGTGAGTTTGGTTAGACATGACCGACTACGCACTGGCCCATCCAGACTATCGTTAATGTTCCTGCTTGTCCAGATAATTCCCTTCATTCCCCATGATCAGCGTAGTCTGAACACTGAGGACAATTCATCATTACATAATACTTGGCGAGTCCCTTCCGAGCAAAGATGTCGAGATCATCCAGCGGTCGGTACTGATATTTATGGCCTATTATTTCTTTAAATTCTCCCGCACCTTATTATCCGACGCACTGAGAGTAGTCTGGAAAAGGAAGGCGTCATAGCTTTAAATAGTTAATCGACTTGCTTAACTACAGCAAGACACGGTACGCTCGATCGAGCACAGTACATAGAATATTACAGCACAGTACACGAGGTTCTGATAGACTTTCAACTAATGTAAGTTCGATCTAACACATCCCCGCTGCATCTGAATCAGAATCAAAGGTTTCAATGGTAAATTTAAAGAATCAGAACCAGATTTAATATCACAGACATACGTCGTGAAATTGTTAACTTTATGGTAGCAGTACAATGAAATACAGGATAAACAAATATAGAGAAAACAAAACTAAGATACAGGTGGCAACGGGGAAAAAGCTGTTCCCGAATCTCTGAGCTTGAGCTTTCAGGCTTCTGTATCTCCTTCCCGATGGTAACACTGTGTAGAGGGCACGTCCTGTCAGTGGGCAATGTTAATGATGGACGCCACTGTGAGAAGATCCATCCCTTGTAACAATGATTAACGAGATACAGAGAATCTGTATTTACCAACAAGTATCTTTTATTACTTATACTAAAAGCACATAGATTTACACACTATCTTCCTGTGTGCACCCTACTGGAAACCCTGACACTCCATGAACAGTCAATGAAGAGAAAAGGTATTATCCGGGAACAGAGTCTACGCTGGCAAGACATTCCATAGAAACACAGAAAAGATAGAAAATCTAGAGAACAAAACAGGGCCTTCGGCTCACAAAGTTGTGCCGAACATGTCACTACCTTAGAAATGACTAGGCTTACCTATAGCCCTCTATCTTTCTGAGCTCCATGTACCTATTCAAAAGTCTGTTAAAAAGACCCAGTCGTATCCGCCTCCACCACTGTTGCTGGCAGCCCATTCCACGCACTCACCACTCTCTGAGTAACAAAAAACTTACCCCTGATATCTCCGCTCTGCCGCTACCCCACACCCTCAACCTGTGTCCTCTTGTGGCAACCATTTCAGCCCTGGGAAAAAGCCTCTGAATATCCACACGATCAATGCCTCTCATCATCTTCCGATCCTCATGTTCCCGATCTCGATGTGTCCGTGTGGTCCTACTTTTCGGCAATGGTTGGTCTCTGGCCGCTGGAGAGTTATCACCCCTGCATATTTGAAGCTCCTATCTAATATTGTTCCTCATCAATTGAACCATTGGATTTCCAAAGTATTGGCTCAAGGTCACCTGACCTACCTGGCTCACCTGTTTACTGATCATTTTACAGAGCTACAGAAAACATATTTTACGTGGCTCTGCCCACCCCAGACTTATGTATTCGTATCTTTACACCCTGACTGGTCCAAACCAGTTAAATGAGGCAACCCAGACAGAGTCTGACGAGACGACAGATTGCTTCTTTGATACGTCTGGCATTTTACATAACAAGTAGCTGCTCCTCTGGGCATGGTCTCAGGTTTATTGCTCTGATTAGATTGTCCCTGGGTCAGGAATCAGTTCAGAGTCCACGCCCTTCACGTAACAAATGGCGACTTTTTTTTTAGCATGGTCTCAGGTTTAGCAGATCATTACCCGAAGCTCCCTGTGTTCACATTCACTTCCTCTGATTAAATTATTCCAATGCAAGAATCAGTTCATAGTCCACAAAATGGGTGGGGCCGGGCGCACAGAACTGGCTTGTCTGCTTCCCCAGTCCTTGATCAGTCTGTAGTTTCTGCTGGTCAACAGTGTTTTATCAGCCATTCAATCTGACACGACTGTTTCTTTCTCGGGTCTGCTGTCGTCTGAATGCACCAGGGTGGATGATGGAGGTTTTGCGGAGATGCCGAGTGCTGTAGGGGTCGAAGGGGTTTACAGAAATGCCGTGTGATGTGGGGGTTGGAACGGTTTTATATGTACCCCGTAACGGGTTAAAAGAACCAGCAGAAATGGAACACACCTGGAGTCTGGTATTGTTACAAACAAAACACTATTCATTAGCATCTACGTAATTAAGGGAGATCAAGGGAGCTAGGGCTTCACTCTTTGGAGAGAAGGAGGATGAGAGGAGACATGATAGAGGTGTACAAGATATTAAGAGGAATAGATAGAGTGGAATGCCTGCGCCTCTTCCCCAGGGCACAACTGCTCAGGACAAGAGGACATGGCTTTAAGGTAAGGGGGGGGGGGAGTTCAAGTGTGATATTAGGGGAAGGTTTTTTACTCAGAGAGTGGTTGGTGCGTGGAATGCACTGCCTGAGTCAGTGGAGGAGGCAGATACACTACTGGTTTAAGAGACTACGAGACAGTTATATGGAGGAACTTAATGTGGGTGGGGTGTTACATGGGAGGCAGGATTTGAGGGTCGTCCCAACATTGTGGGCCGAAGGGACTGTAATGTGTTGTACTATTCTATGTTCTATGTAATATAGTAATATAAAACCAGATAAACCAAACAGCTAGCAGAGTTTATGCAAACACAAGTGTGTAAATATAAAACCACAAACTTGCTCAAGCTTAGGTGGTAAATGATACAGTCTTACGATGGTACAGGAATGACGTCAGTTCAGCTCTTGAAGTTAAGTTGAGTTGAATTGAGGAGGGAGAGCGAGAGAGCGAGAGAGAGAGAGAGAGAGAGAGAGAGAGAGAGAGAGAGAGAGAGAGAGAGAGAGAGAGAGAGGTGATTTGTTTTCCAAGTAAGCCGATGCCGTCGAACTTACCCTTGTCCTCCGAAGTCCTGTTAAGGTCACCGACTGTGATCACACAAAAGGGCACCGTTTTCACGCGGTAAAGCTATCAACACAGTCCAGGGTTAAACACACCGAGAGCTATCCACCGGTCACTCCTTTTCCACACTGCGAGCAAAACCCACACTTTAGGTTGCAGTGAAAGCTTAACCAGTGTCTATTTCTTCTGTATTTCTGTCCTTGTCTTCCGTCTGTCTGTGTGAAAAGTCAGCTGATCTAGTACGTATCCCAAACATGCTGAACGCTATCTGTCCATTATATAGCCCCGCCCTTCCGTAACCATGGAGACTCACGAGCTGCTCGGTGCTCTCTCTCTCCCTGAATCAGTGTACACACACACTCTCTCTCTTTTAAAGGCACATTTCATATTGAATAAAGCTTAGGATCTCGTCACACCTCCCTACTGTTGGGGAAAAAAGTTTGAACATGGAGCAAAATTTTTGTCTAACTTTAGATTACAGAGTATAAAGCAATGCTTACCTGATTAACATGTAGCACACTACAGAAGCGTATAAAAATACTAGCTTCTATATCGTTCTTAAACTTAACATCCAGACAATCAATCCACCATGTTATTGTCTTCACCTTTCACATACTTTGTTACAAAACCAAATTCCCGCAAAACCAAATCCTGTTATCTTCAAACTGGCGTTTGATCTCACATTTTCTCTTTTCCAGTTCACCACAGAACAATTAACCATCACGTGATCAGCTCCAACAGCGCTTTCAAGGACGGCCTGAACTTTATCCTGCACAGGAGCTAACTCCTCACTTATGTTTTCGAAACTAAGCCCATTCGCTGAACTTCCAAAGAAGTCCTTTATTCCAAACAAGTCATTAATTCCACCTCCAAGATCTTTAGTTCTATATGTTTCCATAAGAACACCTGCAGATGGCCTCTCTTGGTCAAAACAACACTTCCCTTTGTTTTGAGAAGTCTCCGGACCCTGTGTCTCCAATTCACAAACTTGAACAACATCACCAAGGTATTTATCGTTAAATTCCAAAATATAGCTAATCAAATCAACGTGTACTGTCTCCGCATCTGAGAGAACTGGTTCTGTCAGCAAGGTCAAAGGTCCTGAAACCAATCCAGACTTCACAGTTACTTTGTTCAAAAGTCCAGAGACAGCACCCTTCTCAATATCTTCAATAACATTCACCTCACCAGTGTTCATCTCATCACAAACTTTTAGATCACTGTCTACTCAAGTGACTGAGAATCCTCAATTTCCATTGCTACCAAGGCTAACCCATTATTCACTGAACCAAGTCCATCTGACACAAAAGAACTGCATTCCTTTTCAACCGGGTCAAACACCTCAGACCTTAACTGAGTTTCAACACAAGTTTCAGTACCCTGTGAATTCACAGGTGCTTTAACAACCTGAACACAGGCAATCGAGCCAACCTCCTCTTCTACGCTTTCATTACTAGTCCCAATTTCAAATTCCAGTTCACCCTGATTAACCCAGCTACTCTTTTTGAGGCTCTCATTCAGGGAAAACTTAACCTCATGGGTTAAAGCAAATTCGCCTGCTGACTCTCAGCCACTTTCTCATCATCCCATTAATTTTTCTAACCGAATCTGAACCTCAGCCTCAGTAGGTTTACTTTCAACAACATTTCCCACACATCCTCTTGAAAGGTCCCCTTGCATATATAATGCTGTGCTATTAACGGCTGTATTATCGAAATCCTAATTCCAGTGCTCACCTTAGGTTTTAACTTATGAGTAATTCCCAACAGCAAATCCCTCTTCGCATCATCTCATACTTCAGGGGATGGTTCCACAGAAACCGACCAACCTCAATCTTCATTGGTGCTGATTTTCCACTCAAGTTAATAAAAGAGTTATTCTACTATAAGATCAACCACTAATCACTCAATTAAGCCCACAACAAATTTAAAATGGCTACCACCAATTTTGTTATTTCCCAGACGAGTCCCCAATTTTGTTACGTATCGCGTAACAGGTTAAACGAACTATCAGAAATAGAACAAACTGGAGTCTGGTTTTAGAACATAGAATAGCACATCACAGTACAGGCCCTTCAGCCCACAATGTTGTGCCGAACCTTAAACCCTGCCGAACACCTTAAATTGTAACCCCAGATCGCTCTGGTCCCCCACACTGCCAAATTTCCTGACATTTACTTTGTATTCTGCTTTTTAGGTTGTCTTTCCAAAGTGTGCCACCTTACACTTTTCCGTGTTGAACACCATCTGCCACTTCTCAGCACACTTCTAACTCTTTGGGTGATTCCAGTAAACCAATCTTCGATACGTGCCAGCATCTTTCCTGTAATACCTTGAGATGTGATCTTGTTTGGCAGACTCATGTGCGGCAAGACGTTAAAAACCATCTGAAAATCCAAGAGAAAAACAACAACTGCCTCTCCTTTGTCTATTCTGCTTGTTATTTTGTCAAAGAATTCCAAGAGATTTCTCAGGCAATATATACCTGAGGGCAGAGTATTGTCTGAACGGTGTCGAGTTAGGTAAGGGAGAAATGCAAAGAGACCTAGGAGTCCTAGTTCACCAGTCAATGAAGGTGAATGAGCAAGTGCAACAGGCAGTGAAGAGGGCAAATGGAATGTTGGCCTTTGTTACAAGGGGAATTGAATACAAGAGCAAGGATGTTCTTTTGCATTTTTACAGGGCCCTGGTGAGACCACACCTGGAATACTGTGTACAGTTTTGGTCTCCAGGTTTAAGGAAGGACATTCTGGCAATTGAGGAAGTGCAGCGTAGATTCACTAGGTTGATTCCTGGGATGGCAGGGCTGTCTTCCGCAGAGAGATTGGAGAGATTGGGCTTGTACACGCTGGAATTGAGGAGATTGAGAGGGGATCTGATTGAAAAGTTTAAGATAATTAAAGGATTTGATAGGATTGAGGCAGGATATATGTTCCAGATGTTGGGAAAGTCCAGTACCAGAGGGCATGGATTGAGAATAAGAGGTCAGTTATTTAAAACAGAGTTGAGGAAGAGCTTCTTCTCCCAGAGAGTTGTGGAGGTGTGGAATGCACTGCCTCGGAAGACGGTGGAGGCCAATTCTCTGGATGCTTTCAGGAAGGAGCTGGATAGATATCTGATGGATAGGGGAATCAAGGGATATGGGGACAAGGCAGGGACTGGGTATTGACAGTGAATGATCAGCCATGATCTCAGAATGGCGGTGCAGACTCGAGGGGCCGAATGGTCTACTTCTGCACCTATTGTCTATTGAAAACCGTGCTGAATTTGGCCTATTTTAGCATGCACAATGTACCCCGAAAAATCAGCCTTAACGTAATCCAACCACTGAAGTTAGACTATCTGTTCTACAATTTCCTTTCTTCTGCCTCCCTTCCTTCTTAAAGAGTGGGGTGACATTTGCAACTTCCTAGTTTGGCAGAAACATTCCAAAATCAAGACAACCTTGAAAGATCATTACTCATTGTTTAAGAGAATCATGATGGGGAACGTCTTCACTGAGAGGTGGTGAGAATATGAAATGTGCCGCCGGTGCAAGTGGCAGGGTCGATTTTCAACATTTCAGAGAAGTTCCGAATGGTATATGGATGGGAGGGAATGGATGACTATTGTCCCGTTAGAATTTGCTTGAACGAGGCAGATTAATGGCTTGACACAGACTAGACTGGCCGAATGGCATTTTCCAGCGTTTTAACTTTCCATGACTCTAATACCTTCACAAACTCTTCAGCTACCTCTTGCTTTACCCTGGGGTGTACATAATCTTGTCCAGATGTCTTATCTACCTCCTGTTGTTCCAGCTTCCAAAGCACATTTCCTCATTAGTAGTGGCATCTATACTCACTTCTGTCCACGATACTCTTGAATTATTGTTTTTTTTAAAGGAAGATGATAAGTCAGAGTAAGTACTGTAGGGGGCAGTGGAGGAAGAATAACATGGAGGTACTTCACCGGTGAAACTTGGAGAAGGGGAGTGTTGTAAATTTAAAAAAAAATCTCCTCAAGACACGTTTTTCTTAACGAAACCAGAATAAAGCACTGCATGCCGGCATGTGTAAAACTAAAACAAAATTCACACCATTACACTTAAATGAGAGCACAATCCAGAAAAATGAAGAAATGGTCTCTATGGAAGATCAAGTCAACCACTCATGTCCGTCCATAGAAGACATCCCAGCGATTTGAGCACATAATTTCCCAACAAATTGAGAAATGAGTGTTTCGCGACCGCTGTACCTCCAGCTCGAGCTAAGAAACAAGTAAAATATCATAATAATTTTTAGAGGTTGACAAACCCTGTGTAGGAGTCGATAGCTCCTTCATCATTAAAGGTAGAAGAATTAATTAAATAGTTGAACTATATTCTAAAGATATAAACATGAACTTTAGTCAGGATCAGTGCAGAGCAAAGTTTTGACAGTTGCAATCGAGCTGGTAGTGTATGAACCAGATCAGCCAAATACAATGCAACTTAGAGAGGGATATTAAACATAAGACTAAAGACGTGGGAGCAGAGTTAGGTTATCGAGTCTGCTCCGCCATTTCATCATGGCTGGTCCAATGTTCCCCTCAGACCCAATCTCCGTCTTTCTCCCTGTATCCCGTCATGTCCTGATAACTCAAGAATCTATCAACCTCTGTCTTAAATAAGCACAAAGTCTTGGGCTCTACAGCTGCCTGTGGCGACGAATTTCACAGATTTTCCTCTCTCTGGCTAAACTCATCAATATTGCAAATGGGCGACCCCCTAATTAGAAATAGTCTCAACTGGTCCCAGACTCTCCCACCATAGAACACAGACCCCCCCCCCCACATTCAGCCCATCGAGGACATTCGATAGGTTTAAATTGTATCACCCATCAAATACTCTTCATATGACAAGGTACTCAATTCTGGAATCACTTTCATAAACCTCTGTTAAACTCGCTCAAATGTTAGTCCATTTTTCCTAACATCAGCCGCCCAAAACAGCTTACATTCGCTAGGTGAGTTGTCAGTTCACGGCTGGTATGTACAGACCAAGTGAGGTCCTCGGTGATGTGGATGGCAGGAACTTAAAGCTGTTTACCCTCTCAACCCCAGATTCATTGATGTCAATAGGGTTTAGCCCATCTTCATTCCTCCTGAAATCCACAACCGTCTCCTTCGCTTTTGCGACACCGAGGGAGAGGTTGTTTACTTGACACCATTGTGTCAGAGAAATAACTTCTTCCCTGTAGGCCTCTTCGTTATTTTTTAATATTAGGCCAATAAATGTAATGTCGTCGGCAAACTTAATTAACAGATTGGAGCTGTGGGTGGCGATACAGTAATGGGTATACAGGGAGTAAAGGAGGGGACTCAGTACATGGCCCTGAGGGGCTCCTGTGATGAATCAGAGGGGTGGAGGTGAGGGAGCCCACTCTCATTACCTGCTGGCAATCTGAGAGGCAGGGTCAAGGACGAGAACTCTGAGCTTCCTATTGAGCCTGGAGGGGATTATGGTATTGGATACTGAACCGTAGTCCAGGACCAGCATTCCTACACATGCACACTTCCTCTCCAGATGTGTAAGGACGGTGTGTAGAGCAGTGGCTATTGCGCCGTCTGTGGATCGGTTGTGCCGATAGGCAAATTATAAGGGGTCCAGCACCATCATTTCGTAAAAAGGGTTACATACACTAATTAGACAGGTCCGCGTTCGTCACCAAGTAATCTCAATGCCCCGCTGTGACCCCACAATCTCGAGACATTCCCCATGCCGATCGCATTGCCCCACGCTCTGCACACTGCCCCGTGTCAGGTTTCAAGTTAATCACTCTACCCGCTCCAGTCTCACAGCCCCATGTCAGTTCGAAAAGTGTCATTTCCCGATGTAATTAGCTGTGCAATTGGAATTATGATGATATTAAACTGGAACATCGAAGCATAAATCAAGAATGGATTTGTCCTGGGAAATGTCAGTGTTTTTTAGGCTGCACTTCCATGGGTTTCTGGATAGGTTTGCCTCATTCAGGCAGGGAAAGTACTGTAGAGTGAAAGAACCATGGTTGTCAGGAGATGTGAAACATCTGGTCAAGATCAAGAAAGAAGCCTTAGGAAGCTGAGCTCAGTATTAGAAAGCAAGGATCAGACATGACTGTAGATTTACAAAGTAGCCGGGGACAAACTGAAGAATGGAATTATGTTAATTAGAAACGTCTACAGAAGGTCTGCAGTAACTTTAAGGAAGGCCCCAAGCCATTTTAGATGTATGTGAAGAAAAAGATGACTGGAATGAGTATAGGACCTGTAGGGGATAGAAGATGAAACAAGCCCCTGAAGTCGGGGGCAGAAGGGCAAGTCCTGAATGAAGACTTTAATTAAGTATTCACCAGTGAGAGGGAATTCCTGCGGGGAGAGCTACTTCAGTGATGGGCAGATTATTGGAGAACATTCTGAGAAACAGGATTTACGAAAATTTGGAGAAGCATTAACTGATTTGGGGGAATCAGTATGGCTTTGTGAGGGGCAGATCATGTCTCACGAGCCTCGTTTAATTCTGTGAGCATGTGACGGTCATCCTTCTGTTAACCAGGGTAGGACCTTTCGGAAGGCTTGGCATCTTTGCAAAGTTGGCTGCTGGATTCAGTACTGACGCCCAAGAAGGTAGAGGATAGTTGTGGATCGATCGTTTTCTCCCCGGATGCTGCTGCCAGCGGTATCCTGCGGAGATCTGTTCTGAGACCCCCGGATTTCTGTGCTTTAAAAATGATGTGTCCAAGGAAGTGGAACGGTGAGTTATTGTATTTGCAATGATGTAGAAGTTGGTTGAATAATGGATAGCATAGAGGATAGACAGAATTTACAGTGAAGGGACGCAGAGCAGCGCTCAGCAGTTACAGGTGGTGCTCAACCCGGAACGTTACAGACTGATTCACGTTGGAAGGATGAATTTGAAGGCAGAGATGATACTTTCTCCAGTCAACCGACGGCCGCACATTAGTACGAGTTCCACAATGGAAACAGAGTGATGAGACTTTCTCCAACAAGCCGTGGGCCGCATATCGGAACGAGAATCACAATCGGCACGGAGCGGTGTACTGCAGGAGCAGAAGAAAGTGTGATTGTCAGGTGAGGTTAACCACATCCGCTGTTCTGCACATACTCATAGTGACGCTCGAAAGGCAATATACCTGACAGTGAATCAGGGGGGAAAAATACAACTTCGTTACAAGTAATAGAACAACCTGGGAACCTGCAGATAGTTTGCTGATTTCACTTGCTACTTTTGTTCAAAGACCGAATGGATGGAGAAATAGTGGCAGAATTATGGCTGGTTTGAGATTAACTTTAAAGTGAAATATACTGCATGGCACGTCACGGGTGTGGGGTGTCAAGTCATTCACAGGCAGAGGTCAGCTTCCTGCCAAAATTTGTGCGCTGGAAAACCTGCTCTTCAAACTGTCCACAGCCCTCGCTAATTTCCTGAAGACACGCTCCCTTTTTGCTCAGAAGTCTCTGGAATATCGCTGTGGATCTTTTAAAGTGTTTGGAGGAATATGTGCAGTGTATTTTATTGTAACACATGTCAGCTGTCACTGTGATTTCCATCACTGAAAACGTCCGGAATGACTGAAAAGAACGAACGAAAAGATGAACAAGTGTTCCCCTTTAATAAAGAAGTGTTCTCCATTTACCCTCCCAGAGTAAACTCCTTCCCTCAATTTCAGAAGCGAATGTGCTCCGTCAAATGTTACAATATAAATAGACTTTAAGATAAATGCCTACGTTAAAAGCAACACAGATATAAAAGCATATCCTATTTGAATAGCTGAAGCCAAGTATCATGGAAAATTCGCATCATATGTTGTTTTAGAGTAAATTGATTGCAATATCCCAGGAGGAGTCAAATCCTTAACACGGGAACGGTGAGTAAAAATAGTTTAATGTAAGTGTTTGTACATTTGGTTGTCACTAATGTCCCTGACGTGATCGCCATGCTAATTGCCTCAGTGGAATTGCTCTCACCTCAATAAAAGTCTGCTAAACCGATCACCAGTCCATCTGAGCAGCTGAAACGTTCCTTACAACTGAACGCTGCTTCTGACGGAATATGGGATATGCGGCAATTTACTACATCGCGGCCATTTTCTATCCCACAATTGTAGCGGTTGGTGTCCCCGGTAAGATGCCGGAGCTGGTTACTTTATGTATGGTGCCGTCGTTACTCTGCTGCGGTATCCGCACTGTTACTGAGCGCAGATGCTACCGTCGGCGGAAACGTGTTTCCGGAATGGAGGATTCAGGCATCTGATTGTTTTATTTTGATTTTCATACTTTGATCGAAGTGATTATTCTTTTGTCAAATACGTATGTGCCGATATTGACAGGGTTTCATTATTTCCCCTCGCTAGGCTTTCTGAAGTTATGCTGGTCTCTGCTTTTCTAGGTTGGAGTCTCTATCAGTGCAGACACTTCGACCTTATAACAACGTGGTAGCTTATATAAATGACGTTCCAGTCTATTTTCGACACGTCGATCTGTTCTTATATAAATCAGTAAATGATAAATTGTTTTTCTATCTTTTAATTCCATTTTGTCACCGCAGTAAACAATCCCTTCAACTGTTTCACGCCGAATAATGGAAATGGTGTTCTTCACGATCTTCCATTCACCGGTCCGTGGAATTTAGATTCTTTGCTCTAAACTGTCCAGCCGGAGTGCAGCGACGGCGACCGCACACACTGGACTCCCGCTTTCCACTTCCAAAAAGACCATACACTCCATAGCATCGGTAGAATGGGGGCATTGAGGGAACTGACCATATTTCCATTTTGTTTCCAAATTTCTTGCAGTTAATTTAACGGCGATTGTGATCCTATCTCGGGGAAAATGCGGACTCTCCAAATGCATCACCCGTTACCTGGTTGGAATGGCAACAGCGGATCTGATGGTGGTTATCGTTTCTGCTTTAGTGGATCAGACCAACAATATCTACATTTATTCCAGATTCCTGCTTATCACTCCTGTATGCGCTCTCACACTTGTATTTGCGGCTGTGACGCGGGACTGTTCTGTTTGGTTCACGGTCAGTTTTACCTTCGATCGCTTCATCGCCATATGTTGCCGAAAGCTGCGGGAGCGATACTGCACCGAGAGAACAGCAACGGTGGTTATCGTGACCGTGGTTATAGTGAGCTGCGGGAGATGTGTCCCGTATTACTTTGCCCTTGAACCTTACGTCATCATTGACAACACGCCGTGGCGGTGCACCACCACATATGAATACGCTACTTCACCCGTGTGGAGAGGATATTCATTACTGATCAGCATTTTAACACCATTGCTACCCATCGGATTAATCCTGGTGTTTAACGGGTTAACCGTAAGACATATCGTTGTGGCAAATAGAGTCCGCAGAAGGCTTCGGCACAGCAGCGACAATCAGAAAGATGCCGAGGTGCAAAAACGCAGAAAATCGATGATTTTGTTGTTTTCTATATCAGCTAATTTCATATTATTTTGGATTCCCCATGTCGCCCGTTCTCTAAAATGGCAAGCGCAAAACTATTTTTACGAGGATAGATATTTGAGTTCCCCAGTATATATCCTACAGCAATTTGGGTTCATGATGCAAGTACTCAGCATGTGCACCAATACTTGTATCTATACACTGACACAGAGGAAATTCAGAGAAGAGCTGAGGAATGGAATGAAGTATGTGTTTACATTAAATGGCCATCTGTGTAGATAACGCACGCGTCTAATGACAATACCGCGGTGTTTTCAAATAAAGCCGTTTTACAATGAACAGGTTTGGCAAAAAAATTGTCGTGAATTCAAACATTCATAGCCCTGGTCATCCCGGAATTGCAGAATTGGCAGAAAATTGCTGACTTCATACAGTTCAGGTACGTAGCAATACAAACGCTCAATGTTGCTGGCGTGATTGTTACACTGGTTGAAGTCTGTTCCAAACTATCACAGACACTCGACTGTCACAAGGGCAGGGATGGCTTCAGGAATTACCGTGTTTTAGATGTTTCAAAATGGACAGGGTCGGGTAACAGAGTGTAAAGTGAGCGCGATGGGAATCCAGGGACAGTATCGCAGCTGCAGAAAGGGAGGACAACATGGAGCTTTCGTTTGTTAATAGACTGTGAGACGAACACAGAAACATGATAACCCCATTTGGAATATTCTATACAGCCGTCCCTGCAACGGGCACAGTGAGGAACCGATCGGGAAGCGGGACTTGGACATTTGCCATTTTATTGGCATGGGTAACTGAAACTTCCACAATATTGTTTGGCATCTCCCCAGGGTAAAAGGTTTAATTATGGCATAATTTCTCAGTTGTGTCCAGGAAGGATTCATGTCACTATGTCGACAGGCGCACTATCGAACACTGCGTACTGGATCTAATATTAGATAAAGAAACGGGTCAGGTGACAGATCTCTCGGTGGGTCAGCATTTCAGAACAATAGGACAGAACTCCCCTCTTTTTACCTTGTCCAGAGAGTATGAAATGTGTTCAAATGAGGGTCTGGGAATTATGGTGCTACCTGGCAGGAGTTTTGGAAGGTACATTGGGAAATGATGCACTCGGGGGATTGCGCAACAGATATGTGGGGATTGTTTAGGGAGCACGTACATGGGGTTCAGTATAGGCTTGTCTCAGTGACGTAGGGAAAGGATGACAATGTAAAGTAACCCTGGGAGAGAAGAAAGTTGGAACAACACGTCAAGATGAAGAAAGAACGATACTTACAGAACAGGAAGAAAGGATCAGGTAAACCTATAGCAAATCACAATGCAGACAAGAAGGAATTTAAGAATGGACTTAAAAAGATTGATAGGGGGATCTGAGAAATCGTTGACAAGTTGCACTGTGAAGAACAGGAGGGGACTGGGGAGAGTGTGTGCAGATCAGAGGTAAAAGAGGAAAACTTGTGTCTGGAGTCCAAGGAGACGGTGAAGCTCCTCACTGAATAGATTGATCAATGTGAACACAGCGTCAAAAGGCAGATATGCTCGAACATGCCGACGCTGAAAAAAGGATGCGCTGGAAACTTGGAAAGCATTATGACCGATGATCCCACGGTGCCAGAAGGGACTTTGTAATAGATGATTCCCCAATGCCGGGAGGGATATAGTCTTTGGAATAGATGATTCCCCGATACCGGAAGAGACATAGTCCAGGTAATTTTGGAAGGCGAGTTCAGATATTGCTGAACTTTTGGACAGGATATTTGTGTCTTCGCTGGCCACAGAAGTAGAACTAGATGATTGGAGGGTGGAAAATGTTATTCATTTGTTGACAAAAGATAATGGGGATAGTTTTTCGAATTATAGAGCAGGGAGTCTTACATCAGTAGTGGGTAAACTACTGGAGAGGATTATTGCAGAAGGAACTTATGAGTATTTGGAGAAACGTAGTCTGGCTACGGAGAGAAAACATGCCATGTTGTCCTTTATGGGTCAGATTGGATTATTTGAAAAAGTGAAACTGAGACAAACAGAAGAATCAGGGAAGTCGATAAGGGTGCATTAATCTTGGTCGGGCATTTGATCAGTTCCCCACAGTAGATTCATTCAGAAAGTCAGGAGGCATGGGATCCAGGGAAACCTGGCTGCGTTGATTCAGAGTTGGCTTCCTAACAGAAGGCGGATGATGTGGTAGACAGAGTGAATCCTGGCTGGAAGACAAAGGACAGCCGTGTTCCGCATGGAAAGTCGAAACTTCGGTACAATTTACAACTCTATTGCGAGTCTGCAGTTGCAGTGCTGCAAGAAATAGGGCTGAGGGAAATAATCGATTTAATCTGATCACACAGCAGCACCTGGATAATTTATGGAATTAATTCTGACGACATAAACAAACCGCTGAGGGACTGACTGCACCAGAGCGTTTTCTGAACTGACATGTCATTTACTTATTACAGGGCAAATGCTACAATGACTTCAAAACAATCTTTTCGAATGGAACACTACAAATTAAAACCTGCATTTCACAGTGTTTTCAGCAGCAGCTTCTGCTGCTTATTAAAAGAACCTGCCTTCCAAAATGCCAATTCCAATTTCCCAAATTAAGTGCACAAAAATTTATCCTAATGCCAACTTACCTGTGAATCGTAGTTCTATCGTTTCGGGTGTAGATACGCTCACATTTCGATCCATTTAACCCTGAATCCACATGGCCGGTGTGGAATCCGTGTCTCCCTCCGAAATCAATAATAAATGAAACATTCAAAACTGCACAAACTAAAAACACAGCGAAGGCAAAGCAAATACTTGTATTCCTTCAAAACCATCGCAGGCTATTGGAGAATATACATTCTCTATACACGTCATAATGTTGTATACCTCTATCAAATCTACCCTCACTCTTCTACCTGCTCGGGAATAAAGTGCTAACTTATGTAAACTTTCCTTTTAATTCAAAACTTTCAGTCCCGGCAATAGCCGTGCAATAATTCTTTCTGCATTCTTTCAAACTTATTTGCATGTTCCCTGCAGTTAGTTGAGTCCAACCGCACACAATATTCCAAATTGGGCCCCAATAAAGCCTGAAACCACAGCAACGTAACGTCCCAACTCCTGTACTCAGTACTTTGGTCCAGGGAGACCAATGTGCGAAAAGCGGTTTTTACGACCCTGTCTAACTGTGCCGGAACTTTCATTGAATTATGGACCTGCATTCCCAGATTCGTTTGTTCTATCGTACTCTTCAGTGCCCTATTTCTCATTGTGTCAGACCAACCCTGGCTGGTCCTTCCAAAGTGCAAAATCCAACGCTTGTTTGCGTTAACTCCGATCCGCTATTTTTCAGCCATTTTTCCAGCTGGGCCAGATCCCGCTTCATGCTCCTGTACTCTTCCTCGCTGTGGACTACACCCACTATGTTGTTGTCATCGGCAAATCTACTGATCCAGTTACCGACATTATTATCCAGATCATTGATATAGATGACAAACAACAACAGGCACAGCGACGATCCCTGGGACACTCCACTCATCACAGGTCCCCAGTCAGAGAGACAACCATCCATTACCACACTCTAGCTTCCGCAACGTACCCGATGGCGAATCCAATTTACTACCTCATTGTGAAAGCCTAGCGACTGAACCTCCTCGAACATCATCCCTTACGGAACCCTGAGAAATTCTTGGCTGAAGTCACTGTTAGACGGCATCCACTGCCTTGCCTTCCACACCATTCCCGGTAACTACCTTGCAAAGCTCTGTGAGATTGGTTAGACATGACCTCCTACGTACTGGCCCATAATGACTATCGTTAATGTTCCCGTTTATCCAGATACTTCTTGTCATACCCCATGACCAGGGTAGTCTCGACACCTCATTTCGTAATTCTTGACGAGCCCTTTCCAAGCAAAACTGTCGATATCATCCTGCGGTCGGCACTCACATTTATGGCCTCTTGTTTTTAAGTTCTCCTGCACTACTATCAGACGCATTTAGAGTAATCTGGAAAAGGAAGGCGCAGTAGCTTTAAATAATTAATCGATTGGACTTAAATAGTGAGACACTGTACCGAGATAGAGCACAGAACATAGAATATTACAGCTCAGTACAGCCCATCGTCTCAAGAGGTTCTGACAGCTTTTCAACTAATTTACGTTCAAACTAACGCAAGCCCCTTCATCTGAATCAGAATCAGAACCAGATTTAATATCATCGGGGTGTGTGGTGAAATTTGTTAACTTTACTGTAGCAGTGCAATGAAACAGAGCATAAATAAATGTAGAGGTTAAAAAAAAAAACATGAGTTGCAGGTAGCGGAGGGGAATTGTCTGTTACTGAATCGTTGAGCTTTCCGGCTTCTGTATCTCCATCCCGATGGTAACACTGTGTAGAGGGCTTGTCCTGTTGGTGGGCAACTTTAATGATGGACGCCACTGTTACAAGAGTCACCCCCAGTAATAATGATCAGTGAGGAACAGAGAATCTGTATTTGCGAACAAGTAACTTTTATTATTTCAACTAAACAAGCACCTAGACTCACACGCCATCTTCACTCCATGATACTCAATGAACAGTCAATGAAGAACAATGAAGAATCTGTATTTGCGAACAAGTAACTTTTATTATTTCAACTAAACAAGCACGTAGGTTCACAAGCCATCTTCACTCATGACACTCAATGAACAGTCAACGAAGAGGAAAGTTATTACCGGGGAAAGGAATCGACTCTGGCCAGAGAGACGAGAGATAGAGACTGGGGAGAAAGAGAGCGGTGACAGAGGCAGGTGAGGTAGCGAGAGATAGAGGAGGGTAGAGAAAGACAATGGGGAGGGAGGCCGGGGAAGTCGAGGAGTCGGGTGTAGAGAGATCGGGGGTTGGTGAAAGATTATCGATGGGGAGACAGATCGGAGTCGGGTGTTTGGTGTCGGTAGAAAGCGGGAGGGGGATAGACAGTAGACAGATAAAGTGCGAGGTGATGCATTTTGTAGGCTCTATTAAGAGCGGGATGTCTACATTATTGATACGGTTTTAGGGATTTTGAGATCTGTTTATAAATCCAAAGATCCACGATGGCACTGGCGATGCACGCGACGTATTGCCAACAGCTCGCAAAATGTCTAGATGTATTTCAGCTGAACCACTGTGGCTGCAATCTGAAACCCCTAGTTTCCCTTTAAGAAACGTACTGTTGAGCTGTTTAAATTACTCAGCCGTTTAACGAGCTGCTGAAGGACCAGGTGGACTTGACTCTCGGGAATGCAGGTGCGGCACCTTTCAGCGATCAGCGAAGGTCAGCCATTACCATTGCCGGAAAAGAGGTCGGTTCGGAAGACCTCAAGCCAGACTAAATCGACGGGTTATGAAACATCCTTTACCCGGCATCTTCTTCGCGAAAGGCCAATTATTTGAAAACAAGATGCATTACGTCAGCGCAACATTGCAGTTTCGGAGGGAAATGAGGGGCTGCTGTCCTCTCTGCTTCATGGAGACATGGCTCAGTTCGGTGGAACAGCCGGAAGGCTTCTCAATCCACCGTTCGGAGAAGATAAGAAGGTATTGTGGTCCGGGGGGAGGGGGTGGAACGGCTGTGTTGTTTCATGACAAATTCCTCATGCTCTCCGTACGTAGCGGTCTTGCCGCACCCTTGTTCTCCCAATCACAACATCCAATGATTGAGTTCTGTCGGTGCTGCTTACCGAGAGGTTCTCCTCATTGATCCGGACGGCACTTCACATCCCGCCAGAGCAGACGTTAAGCAAGCATACCATGTACTGAGTGCCGCGATCGGCAAACAATGAACTGTCTACCCTGAGGACTTTCAAATCATTGCGGGTTTCTATCAGGCTTGTTTCAAGAATTCTAGGCTTATTTGTCATCAGCACGTCATACTCAGTACCAGGGGCTCCCGCACACTCGACCACTGTTAGAGCACGATCAGGAAAAGCTTACTATTCCACCCCCAGACCATATTTCGTGCATTCTGAACGTCTGGTTTTCTTTCTCCTACCTCCACCAAGGCGGAGAGTAAGGAACAAGACACCAGATGTATCGGCAACAATGTCGCGGGAATCGGAGGGCAGAGTACTGATTTGCTTCGAGGCGATAGACAGAAACAAAAATGACTCAGGGCTCATAAGAGAATCTGAATGTTACCATTTTTATGAAGACTCTGGAGAACGAGTGTTTCCCACTGATTCATTCAGAGTCCAGAGTGTTTCTTAACCTGAAACATTGGGTGAGCACGCCGTACGCAAAGTGCTGAGCAGTAGATTCGTGACAATATTTATCACATTTATTCATTATTATTCATCTATAGGTTTTGTTTCATATTTTGCTGGTTTGGTAGTTGTCTACTACTGTAGTCAGAACTTTATCAGCTTCCCTGGTGGTCTAGAGGTTAGGATTCGGCGATCTCACCGCCGCGGCCCGGGTTCGATTCCCGGTCAGGGAATTAAGATATTGCCTGCTGTAATTTAATGTGTTTATTTTAAATTATTTTGTGTATTAACTTGCTTCCACAACAAGCCGATTCCTGTCTATGCTTAACATTCATCCGCCTGATTCAGCACCATAAAACCACAAAATATATGAGCAGAACATGACATTGTGAAAAATATCGCAGGTGCTGTCTCAATAAAGCTGGAAATAACTGTGCGAGGTCTTACAGACAATAACTTGCAATCGATACAATGTAGGTTTGATCTTCTTCACTCCTCACTGCACCTCAATCCACTCAGAGACGCTGTCTCTCTGTAGAAGAGGGTGACCATACATTTCCCATATTGGACTCTGGTCCTAATCACTCAGTTTGCCGACATCACCTTGACTCATCTGCCCGGGGTCATCACTGCTCAAATCTCAGTGAGTATTGTCAGGTCCAGTCGGGTTTATTGCCGTGTGCACAGGGACGGTGAGGGACAGGTACAATGAAACACTTGCAGCATCATTGCAGGCTAGAAAAGACAGACAGTACGCAAAACATATATTGTACAATTCTGCATCATTAACAAAAGATGGATATCAATCTTGTGCCTGTTTCAGCCTTGGAAATGATTCCTCAAGCAAACTGATGCCATAGATTGCGAACTATTATATCCACGGGAGAGCATCCAGGCCCAAGAAAGGCCTGTGTATTCCTTTTCTTTAAACAGACAGACAACAGAAAGAAGGGAAGTGTCTAGTCCTTTTTATCCAGCCTTGGCATTCAATAAGATCAGGCTGGCCCAGACATTTTCTCAATTCTCCCTCCCCCCCATACAGCAGTTGCCGGTCAAAAGTCGGCCGGTCACCTCCACCAAATCTTCTACCGTCTCCCCAGGTGAGAGGAGGTAAACTTCTGTCGCCCGCCTTTATTTCGACGCGCTGACAGCGCCCCCAGCTTCGTTCAGAAGCCTATTGATATTAATGTTATATAATGGGACATTGTACTGAGTTTTGCTCGGTATTGACGGGATTTTGTGGAGGCAGAAGCAGTCAGAGTCTGTGGGAGGGAACAACTCTTGATGAAACCCTTTCCACAACTGGATAACACGTTGGATTGACATCTGCATACACGAATGGGAGCTAGGTAGGTTGTACGTCACTTGACGAGATTTGTTGATGTCGGACAATTACACCGCTCTGTGGCAATTGGCGATGGTGATTTTGACGGAAGGTCAGCGAACCGATTTGTCTATGGCAATAGGCGGGGTCGCTCGCTGGACAAAAGAGCAATGGGGAGTCTGTACAGTGAGGGATATGAAACCGGCGAAAGATTTTCACGTTCAGAGACCGTGCTGCCCACTTCAGTGAAAGGATGAAGTCCACTTCTTTACACTGACGCTGAAATATCCGTTCTCTGCATTTGATTCTTTTAGTTTTACAAGTCGGTGAAGCTGCAAACTACAAAGCGTTTATGCTGCCCAGAGGGGGATTGGTCAGAGTCGTAATAGAAATGAAAGTTGCACAATGAGTGTAAAAATCTATAAATCTGCCGGCTGGTACGTAGTTGTCAACTGAACACAGACAGCAGCAAGGGTGTTAAATTTTTGTTGGCAGTGAGGTTTCTATTCCCCTGGCGCTGCAGTGTGAGCGCTGCGAACAGGATTCGAACAATGCGCGGAAAATCCCCATTGGATTTCAAGTCCAACGCCTTAACCACTCGGCCATCGCAGCTCCATTAATGTTCTTTGCACCCACCGTAGCACTACAACTGAAGTGATGGTTGTACTTATTTTCGGTACTGGAAAAGGTGATTCATCATTCCAATACAAATAGTATAATTCGACAGCTTTGGAATTTGTTCCAACACAGTTACGTCAGAACGTGAATATGGAGCGATAACACTGCCGTCAGTATCGTAAATGAAGGAGATTTCCATTGTTGGGGATAAAGGTCGGGATCAGAATCAGGTTTATAATGACGGACATATGTCAACATTACATTGTTGCTTATATATTCTACCCCTCCTGAACCGAATGTTAAAATTGCATTTGCCTTCCTTTACCGCTGACTAAGCCTGGAAGTAAACATTTAGGGAATATTGCACAAGGTCTCTTTGCACCTCTGATTTCAGAAAACCTTCCCCATTTAGAGACTTTTTATCCTTTCTTCCAAGGTGCATCACCGTACCGCACGATGATTTATTTGACAAATCTCCTCCCTTTCTCCTCAACTATCTTTGATCTTCAATCTGCTTGGAATCTTTTGAGTTATCTAACACGTTCAAGTCGGGCTACCTTTCTTTTATTGTCCATTCTTCAGCCTAACTTTCTTTCAGAGTGGAGTGACAGACATAATTCTCCAGTCATCAGGATCTATTCTCGAATATCAAGTCAAGTCACTTTTACTGTCATTTCGACCATAACTGCTGGTACAGTACATAGTAAAAATGAGACTACTTTTTCAGGGCCATGGTGTTACATAACACAGTACAAAAAAGTAGAGTAAACTACGTAAAAAGCAACACATAATAAAACTACATTAGAGTACAGACCGACACAGGACTGCATGAAGTACACAAAACAGTGCAGGTATTACAATAAATAATAAACAAGGCAATAGGGCAGTAAGGTGTCAGTCCAGGCTCTGGGTGTTGAGGAGTCTGATAGCTTGGGGGGAAGAAACTGTTACATCGTCTGGGCGTGAGAGCCCGAATGCTCCGGTACCTTTTTCCCCGACGGCTGGAGGGAGAAAAGTTTGTAGGAGCGGTGCTTGTGGTCCTTCATAATGCTGTTTCCTTTGTGGATGCAGCGTGTACTGTAAATGTCCGTGATGGCGGGAAGTCATTATCCCGATAATCTTCTCAGCTGACCTCACTATCCGCTGCAGGGCCTTGGAATCATTATTGGTTCAGTTTCCGAACCAGCCAGTGATGCAGCTGCTCAGGATGCTCTCAATACAACCCCTGTAGAATGTGATGAGGATGGGGGTGTGGGAAATGGACTTTCCTCAGCCTTCGCAGACCGTAGAGACGCTGCTGGGCTTTCTTTGCTATGGAGCTGTTGTATATAAATAATGATACGTGAAGGAGTGCCTACAGAATCTCGTCACTTACCACTTCCAGAACCCTTGTGTGTAGTCCAACTGGTCCCGATGACATCTAACTTCAGACCTTTCAGCTTCACGGGCACCTTCTCCAGGTGATAACATCCACTCTCACTGATGCCCTCTGACACGTGTTTCTCGCTGCCTGCCATTATGCTGGAGTCTTCCACAGAGCAGCCTGGCGCAAAATATTCATTCAGTCCGTCCCTTTTCTTTTCCCCCCATTACTGCTTCTTCCGCGTCATTTTCCAGCTTTCTGATAGCCACACTCGCATCCCTTTTAATATTCATATGTCTGAACAAAGGTATTTTCTCCAGTATTGGCCAGTTTTAAAAGCGTCCCAATCATCCGGCTTCCCTCTAATGCTTGCTACATTATAAACCCTCACTTTTGGCTTTATGCTGTCTTTACTTTCTAGTATCAGCCATGGTTGCCTCATCCGCCCTTTCCAATATTTATTCTTATTTAGGATGCACCATTCCAATTAACCCGTAAAGCACCAGCCATTGTGGATTTTCTCTCAGCCATGCTAGTGCCCCTTTCCAATCCACTGGACCGCTCCAGACTTGGGTCGTCGTTCTTTTCTGTCAGTAACAGGGTCGAGGACTATTATCGTCCCTGTTTCTATTTCTTCGAGTGACGGGATGGAGGACACTTATGGTCCCTGCTTTCTTTATACTGCGAGAGTGTCTGATCATAAGACCCTGGGGCATATTCTGACCGTCAACCGATTGAACTCCCGCCAGTCCCGTTGGCCATTGTTCTTTGGGCGGTTCAAGTTTACCCTCACGTACTGTCCAGGATCCAAGATCGGGAAGCCGGGCGCGCTATCCCGCCAGCATGACTCCAAGGATGACACCTCCATTCCCGAGACGATCCTCCCACCATCATGCGTGAGGCCACCCTCACTTGGGAGATCCAGGCTAAAGTAAATGAAGCCCAGCGGGACGAACCCGACCCAGGGAATGCAACCGACGATCGCCTGTACGTGCCCGTCTCCGTCAGGCCTCAGGTTCTCCAATGGGGGCACACATCCGGTTCACCTGCCACCCCGGGAATGATCGGATCCTGGTAACGGACCCGGCGATCGCCTGTACGTGCCGGTCTCCGTCAGGTCTCAGGTTCTCCAATGGGGTCACACATCCCGGTTCACCTGCCACACTGGGAGTGATCGGACCCTGGTAACGGACCCGGCGATCGCCTGTACGTGCTTCTCTCCGTCAGGCCTCAGGTTCTCCAATGGGGGCACACACCCGGTTCGCCTGACACCACGGGAGTGATCGGACCCTGATAACTGACCCGGCGATCGCCCGTACGTGCCGGTCTCCGTCAGGCCTCAGGTTCTCCAATGGGGTCACACACCCGGTTCACCTGCCACCCCGGGAGTGATCGGATCCTGGTAACGGACCCGGCGATCGCCTGTACGTGCCCGTCTCCGTCAGGTCTCAGGTTCTCCAATGGGGGCACACATCCGGGTTTGCCTGCCACCCCGGGAGTGATCGGACCCTGGTAACGGACCCGGCGATCGCCTGTACGTGCCGGTCTCCGTCAGGCCTCAGGTTCTCCAATGTGGTCACACATCCCGGTTCACCTGCCACCCCGGGAGTGATCGGACCCTGGCTCTCCTGAGGAAGCACTTTTGGTGGCCGTCCACGGAGGGGGCACCCGTTCCTATGTCTCGGCTTGTTCCGTCTGTGCCCGAGGGAAGGACTCTCATCGACGACCTTCTTCTTCTTCGTCCTCTACCTGTTCCTGGTCGTCCCTGGTCACACATCGCCCTAGACCTCTTCACCGGTCGACCCCCCTCCCACGGAAACACAGCTGTCTTCATTGTGGTAGACCGATTCTCCAAGGCGGTGCGCTTTGTGGCCCTCCCTGAACTCCCTTCCTCTAAAGAAACCGTAGATCTTCTCGTCCGCCAAGTCTTCCGCCTCCACGAATCCCCGCGGACATCGTCTCCGATCGAGGTCCCCAGTTCATCTCGCAGCTATGGAAGGCCTTCTGTCAGGCCTTAGGTGCATTGGCCAGCCTGTCATCCGGCTTCCACCCCCAGACGATCGCGCAGACGGAAAGGATCAACCAAGATCTGGAGCCATCACCTCCAATGGGTTGAGTAAGCCCACAACTCTATGGTGAGCTCTGCCATTGGGAGGTTTCCGTTCCAGTGATCCCTTGGGTACCAACACCCGCTGTTCTCCGCGCAAGAAGAACAGATTGCGGTACCGTCGATTCGGGACCATATTGATCGGTGCCGTAAGATTAGGGAGAAAACACGCGCGGCCCTACTCAGGTCAACAAATCAAAATAAGAAAACAGCCAACCGACACCGGACTCCGGCAACGGAAGTACCAACCTGGGCAGAGGGTGTGGCTTTCCTGCAAGGGCATCCCGCTCAAAAGAGAACAGAGGAAATTCGCCCCCCGCTTCCTGGGACCATTCAAGGCTGAAAAGGTTATCAATCCCACAGCGGTCCGCCTGAAATTGCCAAGGTCCATGCGCATTCACCCAACTTTTCATGTGTCTCAGTGAAAACCAGTCTCCGTCAGCCCCATGTGTCCCCCGGCTGAGACTCCTCCACCTGTCCGTCTCATCGACAACAATCCGGCATACACTGAACGACGACTACTGATGTGCGCCGTCGGGGCAGGTGTCTCCAATACCTGGTGGACTTGGAAAGGTACGGTCCTGAAGAGAGTTCCTGGTTCCCCCGCTCCTTTCCCCGAGACACTTCCCTCATCCAGGACTCTAATCGGAACCATCCAGACAGGCCTGGAGGGTCGCCGGGAGGCTCCTGTTGGCGGGGGGTGGGGGGGTTCTGTCTAGATGTCTTCTGGCAATCGCCTACCTGGCTATGTTCCTCAGGAATTGTGGCTCAATCACCTCGTTTAGTTCCCAATCATTCCCAGGTTCCAATAACTACGAACACCTGCTTTCCATCAGCAAATGCAGGGTAAAAATCCTGTGACCACAACAAGGAGCTGCCAGATCGATGGTTGACTCGTGTTTGAGTAATCTCACCCCATGGTTCTTAGGACGATCAGTTCTAAGTCGAGCATCGTTTCTGAATTCTGTACTGAAACCAAGACCCCGGGTAAACACTGCCTTGTCACCCATTCCACGCCCGTGTTCAGCACTTAGGTTTGTTCCACAGCCACGTCTTTGTAACACTCTACCTATACCCATATTCTAGGGAATAAAGTCCTAAACTATTTAATACGTGTTACTGAAAACGGAAAGTAACAGTGGGCAATGTTTTGTTCTTATTGCTGTACTTCAGAGCAGGGCGGGGAGGGGATGCCTCGGGTCATTGCTCAAGAGCGCAAAGCATTGAGCGCTTTGCACGGTTTCTGTGGTGTAGTGGTTATCACATTCGCTTCACACGCGAAAGGTCCCCAGTTCAATCCTGGGCAGAAACATTGTTTGGGTTTCAGTGCTTCAAATGAACTTGAGATCAACTTTTCAGTTTGTGTTCAAGTTTACTGTCATGGGCATCCAGGTGTAAATATAATGAACATTTGCTTTTCTAGCAGTAGCGCATTGTATTTCAAACCTGGCAAAGGTAACTTAAAGAAAGAAGAATTAATAGAAATTATATATAATTTCCAGTCGAATATAAACGGATTTAAACCTAAGGAGGTTCGTGGATAACGTACACTGCGTAACGGGAGAATTAGCCTTCAAAGCTATTGTCATGTATTGTCGCATGAGGATGCATTGTGGTTTCAACGGAGCTCACATCTCAAATGTTGTCATTGAGACTAACATCAGGAAGAATAACCGTGTGCTGCAAAATTTTAAACCTACTTTAACATGTTAAATTGCTTTCTTTTTCCAACCCCCTGTATTCCACCCCTTCCTAGTCCCACCATACAGACTCTCTGTTCAAATTCTTCGCCACGGTCTTCTAGGTCCCACCTTTTCCGTCTGCCTCTCCTCTCTCTCTATCTCTCACTCACCCCCCCCCCCACACACACACACGCATTCAATCTCTCTGTTTTTCTTTGTTTTCTCTGTCGCGAGCAGCACCACAACCACCCCACGTCAGCCGCGCAAATATTTGTGCTTCTTACAGTTTAAGCCGCGGTGAAAACAGTTGGTAACATCAACACCCAAATTATTCAGGACTCGAATCTGCGAGCGCCCGGTATTTACGGCATTATATTAATCTTCGGTTACCTTCTCGCCTTTATCAATACCGCAGAGATTTGGATTCTAATATAAACTTCGCGATGATTTTCCTGTTACTCCTCTAATTTTACCCCACTTTCTTGTGCCGATAACATCATTCATGGAGAAGTAACAATGTAAAAACAAGGCCGTGCCGGAAGTATTCAGACTGCCTACTCTGATTAACATGCACCGGGAACATCTCTACTATCCATGTACCTATCCGAAATTTTCAAACGTTGAGATCGAGCATGTATACACCACTTGTGCCGGCAGCTCATTCCACACCCTCGCGATCCTCTGAGTGAAGAACATCCCCCACTTCTTCCCACTTGAACTTCTTATCTTTCAAATTTACCCCATCACATCTGTTTGTAGTTCCCACGAACCACAGTGGAGAAAACTTTTTTTTGTATTTGCCGCATCTGTGCCCTCATGATTTTCAATACCTCTGCCAAATCTCCTCTCCAACTTCTACTTTGCAAAGAATGCAGTCCTAACCGATTAAAACTTTCCCTATAATCAATAATTCCATGCGAGTCAATATCTTTGTGAAACGTTGTTGTACTCATTGAACCTCGTGTATACCTTTCCTGTAGAAAAATAACCGAATCTGCGCACGATACTCAAATTAGGCCTCACCAAATCTTATATAACGTCAGCCCTGAGACCGTTTTGCCCAGCAACCAACCTATTAACCCTGGCCAACCTATTAACCAACCTATTAACCCGAGCCAACGTATTAACTAACCTATTAACCCTGGCCTAACCACTGGGACATTTAGAATTATCAATGAACCTAATAAGAGGAAAGTCTTTTTATTGTGAGAGAAAATCAGAGACTCCCGAGGATCCCGTGCCGAATAGGAAGGAACATATAATCTTTCTCACGGAGGAAGCCGGAATTAAACTCCGACGTCCCGAATTTTACTATCGTTATGCGAAGCGAACTGCCTCTGTACCCTTGCCTCGATATATCATGAGTCCACGTCGCCCATCTCTAGTCACTAGTCATAAGATTGTCTCTCATTCGCCGGTTTGGTCTCTTTTTTCCGATTAGGACTGTACCAGCCCTGATGAATCACACTGTTCTCCAGCCTTGTTTTGCATTGGCTTCCCTTTTCCATTCCCTTCAGCATGTCTGGTGCGGTGTTTTGTATCAATAGTTTCATGCGCGCTGATCTCGGAACTGGGTCAAGGGAAACGAGAATCCCAAACGGGGAAGAATAAATAAGTAAATGCAGAACACAATCCAGAATATTTAACAAAATGGTTCAAGGGGTTCCGGTTAAATATCAGAGAATGTCTACAGTATACAATCGGAAAATCTTACTGTCCGTTGACATCCACGAAAAACAGACGAGGGCACCGAGGAATGAGAGACATAAATTACCTCTGAAATTTCCTCCTACAAACCTCAATGCATGCACACTGGTGATAGTCATTTCAAACCTGTCGGACTGATACTGACTCTCTGGTCTAACTATGACTCTGAATCTCATAAATCTATAAATCCACTCGGTTATACAAAAAAACGAAACCTAATTTTGTCCAAAATCGCCGAAAGCGCATGTTTTTAATGCAGGCATCATCTGGAAAACATCACCTGCGCCGTTATCAGACTCCCCATATCCTGACTGAAATACAGAGGCCAGACCTCAATGCAAAATTCCACATGTAGCCTAATGATAATTTTATAATGAATCGTCAGAAATTTGTCGATTCCCTAATAGTCGATTCATCGACTGATAAATGCAATCATCCCACAGCGCCTTCTCTACCACCCTACCAACATGTGCAGCCGTTTTCAATGCGGTGTGAACTTGGATCCCGAGAACCGTCTCCTCATGAATATTGTTGTAAATCTCAATACTACGAGCAAACTGTTTATTTAGATGTAATGGCCTAAGGTACAAAAAAACACAACAGGACGCCCAATCATTAGCAGGATGTAGAGATAGATGTATATAGGGAGGTAAGGGGAGGATACATTAAAAATAATAGGGTGTAATACTTGATGAATTTAATCTCCGAAATACTGCGCGGGACTGCCCAAGCGTCAACAACTTCGATTGGCTGAAGTGCGTTCATTGCTCCCAGGAATGCTTTGTGAGTTTAAATAAAAATGATACTAAAAGTCAAATGGATGAATTCGATCACCGTTGAAGGAATGAGTTTGTTCGATTGGCTGATGTGTTAGCGTGGAAGTTGCTTGGGACCGATGGCCATCACTCTGCTGGTTTACAGTTGTTTAGACAGAACAGATAGAACTGACTGCAGACATTGAAGTCTAAGACCTTAAATGCGCGGACCATAGTTTAGGTGGCATGGGGTAGGAAATCGCAAATGACGCCGGAAAAGTGTGCAGCCTTTAGGAAAACAGTGGAAGTATGTTCGTGTTCGAGTCAAGGGCAGTGACGACAAAATTAGGGCAGTTCATTTGGCAATGGTCATGGAAGAAATAAAGATATGTCCAGAAGTCCAGATGGATCAAAATAGGTCCTTGTGACGTAAAAGGGTCATGGCAGCACTTTAGCAGATCCATGAATATTCCTTTTTTTAAAATTATAAAAGAGAACCGTGAAATACTGCCTTTAAAATACTGTACAAAATTCTTGAGCATATGCACATAGGGTGCCACCGACTTTTGCACCGTACTGTAGTAATTTTATATTCGCACTGTACTGCTGCCGAAAATAAATCATGGCATATGTGTGTGATGATAAACCTGTTTCATACGTTGATTTCAATTGTAGTCTGAGAGTGGGGAGGGGGGCAGGGTGAGAGGGGATTCCAGGGAAAAGCGGATGGGCGTGGGGAAGGAGCGGAAGCACCGGACTGATATTCTGTAATAAACAATAAAGAAATTGTTTGGAATCAATTCTCCTTGCCGGGTATTTCAGGGATTTGTGTGCCCTGGTATAACATTCCTGCCATCTATCCCACAAACCTCCCGTGGAGGTCCATCCTTGTCCAATCCTTATCAGAACCTAATGTATTGAAAGTGCGGGAGACAGCTAATGTTGTGTCCTTATATAAGGGAAGCAAGATACAAGCCAGGGAACGACTGGTTGGACAGCTTTACAGCAGTAGAGAGTCGGCGAATGGATGGGGTTCGGACTGGCAGGATTTACCTGCAGAGAGAAGTAGTATCGCTGACATGCAGTGAGCTTGACAGAGTGAGCAAAGTGCAGGTGGAATTCAGTGTATGGAGGTGTGAGGGATACACTTCGGAACGAAAGGTTAATGTGTCGAAACGTTTCTAACTGAAGAAAATTCAGAAGTGATAAATACATAAGGAATTTTGGATGTTTGTTCTAGATTCCCTGAAGGCTAATTTACAGGGTATTTCGGAGTTATGAAGGCAAATGCAATGCGGGAACTCATTTCCAGAGGACTCGAATTTGCTGCCTCGGAAGGTGTGGAGAACAAGTCACTGAGTCTAGTGAAGAAAAGGGTTTAAATATTTTGATTGGAGAGGGTGCTAATGGCTTATGGGAGGAAGGAGATCGAGGTTGAGGAACAGATCACCCACTAAAGGATAGGTGAAATAATTCGATGGAACGAATGGCCTACTTCTATTCCGATATCCTGTGGATTAATTGTTTTATCCCATGTCAATAGATTGTCTGAATCAACCATCGGGCCTTCACACACAGCATTACCAAATTGCCTATCGGTGGCTTCTGCTACATTGCGGTCATTACACCTCTTTGTTATTGATTAAAATACATCCAGGGAAACAAAGAAGACAGGTTCCTTCCTCATAAATTCAGGCAATAACCTTTAGAAATTGACTCGCTTCAGATGATAATTCGACTTTGAGCAGAATATTGTGAGTAGAACACATCTAAAATTTCATACCATCGCACTGAACACAGGTAAACTCGACAGTTGAAGTTAGGATATCGGTAGACGTGGATATTGCCAGCGGACTGAGAACTGAGAGACGTGCGGATGTTGGATACCATCAGCTAACTCTCTCTGCGGTGCTGCCTGAGCAATCTGAGCAATCCGAGCCGGTCTCGATCTGATCTCCGGTCGCTCAGTGATTTCCGCCCCATCTCCGGATGACGGCAGTATTTCCGCTCAGAGAATCGTTTCCTTTCCGTCGCAGAGATGCAACGGCTTTGTAGGTCAGATGAGCGTTGCGTATTTACGCTGTGATGAGGGATACATTATTAAAAGAAGGATGGCTGTAAGGAAAGCGGGAACATGGGGAAAATGAGGAAAATAAATTTAATGAGTTTAATAACTGGTAGGGGGTTGGCGTCGCTGGCTGTGGGTCTTTTCCCGTGCTGTGTCTCTCGGGCACGAAACCGGTTTTATGCTCCCTACAACCCCACTCTCCTGTGACGTCCCGTTCTACAGTGTGCAGATGGAAAACACTGTGATTGCCTCTGAGAGGAACTTAAATAGCTTGTTTATTAATTAGTTGAATAATTGACATGAGCGGATGAACTGCTCTCTAAACTTGTTCTGAGTTATTCCATAAATAAAAGTGTTTGTGCAGCAACTGAACACCAGCAGTATGTGTCCAGAGTGTTCAAATATGTATTCCGAATCATTGTAATTATTCTGATCCAATCCGGCGATGGTGTAATAAAGGAATTCGGCAACGTTCACCGACCACAGGATGATGAAGCTCCCGGAGATGGTGAGAAGTAAGATCACAGACCTCCTCCTGCTCTCCATCTCCGGGTCACTGCGGTTCTCTGTCTTGTTCTGACCCCTCAGCTGCTTACGGACGCGACTCGTTACTAAAATGTGTCTGACTGTCAGCGCGTTGAACAGTAGTATTAACACGAATGGGAGTAACGGCGTCAGAACGATAGAAAAGCATCTAAATCCCACCCACCCGGGGTCCGTATAGTAGCCCGGCTTTGTAATACAGTCCCAGGGTATATTGTCGATCACTTTCACAGGACGATATCGAAAGAAGTAGGGCACATCCTTAAAAAAGAGCAGGACGCCGGTTGTTGTCAGAACCACAGCGGCAGTTTTCCCGGTGCAATATTTTGCTTTCTGATTCTGACAACAGATGGCGACAAACCGATCAAACGTAAAGCTGACGGTGAACCAGACAGAACAGTCGGTGGCTGCCTTTCCCAAGGCGGAGATCACACTGCACACGGGGGTGATGTCCAGGAAAGTCCCGGGGAAGTAATAATAACTGACTCGCCAAAATATGACATCAAAGATTATTGTTAGTAGATCCGCCGTCGCCATGGCTACCAGGTAGCGAGTGGTGCAGGCAGAGATGCCGCACTTTCCCCGGGACAGGATCGCAATCGCCACTAAATTCACTGAGGGAACAACAAAAAGAAAGAGTGAATTACTGTGTGTCCGTTCCGTGGGTCTCAGGGCAGAGACAAGCTGGAACTTTGGACTCTATTCATTTCTGGAGGTTTAAAGGTTGCAAAGCGGGAGACGCAGATGCCACACACGTGTGCCTGCTGGGTGAAAGGTAACAGTTTTCTGTACTGGATAAAGAGCTGCGTTTGGGAAGGATGCATTGTCAACTGATCGCTGAGTGTGCGTTGGAGAAATAAATATAAATCTCCTGCCATCAGTTTTTCGACTGATGTGTAAAGGCTGGATACCTCGGCAACTTTCTCAGGGGTTGTGTTCAGATCCCCCTTTCCTGACACCTTCTCCATACGGCGAAGTCCCTCTCCCTCCGCCTCGGACGATTTACAAAATTCAAAGCGTTGATTTCACCTGTTCGCATGTCTTCGTCTCCTCCTCGACTCTCCTTTCTCCCCCACCCACAGGCTCGCTTCTTTTAAATTCTACAACTGCTCTTATCCGCGGTTCCTTCTCATTGTATCAGAAAATTCCCAGTTTCGTTTTTTAAATATTCTGGACTTTTTAGACATCTTTCATTTGGTGGGTAAAGCATCTAATTTCTGAAGCAACGCCAATGTAGATGCTTCGCAGCAGTTTCTCCTTTGGAGTTTGCCTCAAAACACTGCAGATTATTCTAAATTACTTTCTTTTCTGAGCCGAGTATCACATGTAACACAGACCGTCTGACCTTTAACAAACACCGCTGGTTTGGCTCTTAACTCCCACCCCACTACACGAAAAATAGAATATGCAAACTAACCCTGTTACAGTAAAACACCCACAGACCCTGATTTGAATTTTCTATGCTCCCGGTGTTTCAGAGTTTGAATCACAAACGATGTTTACCGGTCTCCCCTGAATCCCGCCGGTGATTTGCTTTACCCGTTCCATTCAAACTTGCAGCAATTCCTTAAAAACAGCGCAATACATTTAAAATTGAATTTGAAGCACATTGCTTGATCAATACGAAATAACACCAACGAGGCCGTAAAGGTACCGGTCACGATGGACTATTGGAGTTTACTTTGCCAGCGAATTTCCATTGATAACTCAAAACTGTCTTGCATGAATCCACTTCCCAAATCTACCGCTCTACAGCTCTTTAAGCTACCGGTTTATTTTCAGCCGAGGGCACTGCAAGGGGACTGCTGAACGAACACGCAGTTTGGCCGCAGTGTCTGCACCGCACTCACTGATACACCGGCATCACAACGCTGTCGGTAATTGACCGAGTCCAAGTACTGTGCACACAAATCTGCAAATGTTAGTTCGCCTCTGTCCTTACCAGGAACACCGATAACGGAAACGATCAGGTAATATATCTTTCTCACACGGTAAAATGTTTCAAGCATTCTGTGTGAGATTCAGCCTGTCTTCCAGCCGCCCGCGATCTCGCTGAAGAAACTCTGAGCTGATGAATCTCCACGGTCATTCATTTATACTCGATCCAGCACACTGAATATTCAATACTGCACAAGGCTGACGTTTTATTGCCCAACAGATAGGGTAAAAATAAACATGATTTCATTCAAGTGAAATCCCAATTGTGATGAGGTGTGGGTAGCTTGACACAAAATTGCAAAATCTCATAAGACGATTCGAGAAGTCAGTGAACGTTGTTGGGAAACGCTCTCCGGCTCATCTCTCGGTTTCATGATTGTTGCTCATCTGGTCCATTCCCAGGCTTTGCCGTCCATCGATTTCGTCATCAAAGGTGTAACATCATGGTTTGCTCTGTTTCACTCCGGAAATTGCTTCTGTTACAGGCGACAACAATAGAAATATGGCGTTTGTATGTTGCTGTTAATGCAATAACCAACATAACCTCTCGTTCCTCTGAATGAGGAAACAAAGAAATAGCGGACGAATTCAATAACTCCTGTCTTTTCCCACCGTGAGAGACGCCAGCAGTATGCCAGTCGAACGAGACTATCAAGCCATAGAAGTTGCTATTACTGAGGAGAAGGAGCCTGGGAGGCTGACAGATGTGGAGTTAAATTTGTCATCTGGACCAGACGGAAGAGACTTTAGTATTCCGAAACAGGGATCTGCCAGACTGTGGAAGCATTAGCGGCGAACTTTCAATACCAATTGGATTTTGGAATAGTCCACATCACTAGAATATAGGAAACGTCAATCCACATAACTTGTTACGAAGAGAGATGGTCAATAGACAGAACATTATACGGCAGGTAGCCTGACCTCAGAAGTTGAAAAGACGAACCTTTATGAAGGATGAGGTCTCGGTGACATGGAGACACATAATAAAATCGGCCGAATTACGGAAAGTCCGGCCTGAAAGCTGTTGGAATTCTTTGTCAACAACAAAAGGCAGATGAGATAAACGGAGATCAATGGATGTTGTTTCATTGGATTTTCAGAAAGCCTTTTACAAGATGCCACACACGAGAGTGCTAAAGAAGGTAGAACGCCATAGGTATTACTGAAAGATGCTATGGTGCATAGAAGATTGGCTGAATGACAGGAAGCAAGGAGAATAAATAAACAGGACTAATTCCTGTCGGCGTCGTTTGAGAAACGGTCAGCCCTGAAATGCCGAGAACGGGTCCCATTCCTCGAAGAACCGAAGTCAGCGTGTAACTCCAGGGCAGGGTCTTCAAAATATTCTGAAAGGAAAAGAATAAAGACATTAAAGATGGAAATAGAACTGTTTCCGAAGATGCAAGCAAATGATTCGCCGTTTAGAGCCTCCTTAACTTCGCCACGTATTCTCGATTTACTCTGGAGCATGCGTCGCCGGCTCTCGTAACCTTCCATCATCGCAGATGTACGTCAGTTCATCGATCTCTGCCTTCAGTGTGTCCAACCAGCGGCTCTGTTACCTCCTGCGGTGCCCAGCAGTACCTCGACGCTCAAACTCACTCATCGCCATGGATTTCATAATGGGATTAGCACCTTCTGATGGGGCCACGTGGTCATGAGAGTGGTAGATCAGTCGTTCAAACCGGCTATTTAATTGTCCTACCCAGGCTTCCGTCAGCCGATGAGCCGGTGATCTTAGCTCTACATTTAGCACACCTCCATTGCTTCCGTCAGGACAGTATGCAGGCCCGACGATCCGAATTCGTCTCCGATCTAGAGAAACTTTTATTTCCTCCTCCGACATCAGTAGAGTTCTCCTCTGGTGATTATCCGCAGACCAACGGTCAGTCAGAATGAACAAATCAGCAATTGCATGCGTTTTTCAATGATATACCGTCTCTGACCTTTCACATGGAAGAAGTATGTTCCCTTCACCGAGCAGTCCCACAGGCTATACGCCTACTCTGAAACTTGTATATCACCCTTTGATGTCTTCCTGGCTACCAGCCTCCGCTGTTCCCTGCGGAGGAGCCCGCGTTGGAGGTTCCGTTAGCCAGAGTCCTGGTACGCTGCTGCTCAGTACTTCGATGAAGACATGGAGGGCCATTCCAGTCGCCATCTATGCCTACTGCCGCCATGACAATTGCTCTGCCGCCCATCTAGACCTAACAGGCTTGGGGAATTGTCTGGCTGTCCACTTGATATCCACCCCTGCACAACTACTTTCTCTCTCCGGTTTGAAGATAATCCAACGCATCATCCCAGTCACTTACCGTCTCCAGCCGGCACCGCCCCTCAAGATCACACCTAACAACCACAAGGTCTACCCCAAGCCAGCTGTCTACCCCAAGACGGCCCAACCTACCCGATTCTGCACCTCCGGAACCTCGGACGGTTAAATGTGCTCCAGTGTACACGACTCACAGGTTGTTGGATGATCGAATATAAGGGATGGTGTTTATTGGGTGCCGTTGTTGCATCTTGGATCCTTCGCTCAACGATGATTTCCATCGAATGGATCCGGAATATCCTGGAACGTTAAGGATCGGCCGTCGTTCGTTGCGGGGATCCTGCCAATTCTGCTCCCGATGACATCTCCAAGCCTGCACATGCAGGTCTAAACGCAGATAGTGGGATTACCCTGCCACCCAGTGAATACTCGTCATCCACAGCCTATTCAACCCCAGCTCTCAACCACCGTCATTGTGCTATCATAGAAACAGCCGTCCGCAACCGGTCATTCCTCGCTCTCACTCTGCCTACATGAAGTATACATTGTTGACCGCTGTGTTTAGTTGCATTTCGCTCTTGTTTCGTGGCCCCTCGTAGCTTTTTTTTTAAATTTTGCCGACTGTAATTAACGTGGCTTATCCATCTCGAAATGGGATCAGTTGCATTCTGACAATTTGGAATCTACTTGCATTGGGGTAGCGACTTAATTAGACATGGAATGGAAAGCCATGTAGGGGAAAGATTATGACCCTGCACTGGTGGTTGGCGGTGCAGCTGCAGAACAGGAACATCTGGTCTAACTCTTACTTGAGCTGTTATTTGCACTATCGCTTGCGGCAGTAATGCCAATGCGAATGCCGAGAAGTAAAGCCATCGAAGACAATAACGAGAAACAGAAATGCCTAAAATACAGGTATGAACTTAGTTGATCTCTTTGATCTAGCTCATGGACGATCAGCTGACTGCAACGATCGTTCACGGATTTGTATAAATCACTAGCTGAATATTCTACAAAGAGGATAAATTTAAAATATGGATTCTTAGGACTGCATTTCGGTGAATGACCAGCGTACGCTGTGACATCATCACTTTGGTCAGCAACTGTGCAGGAGAAAACATTATCATAATGGTCAACATTCGGCGTGGATTAGTAATGACGCCGTCATCTTTGCCAGAAATGATATCATCATCTCAGCTCATCATCATCATCATCTTCAGCAGCAGCAGCAGTGATAACATCAGATTGGCAAGTGACGTGTTAATCAAAGCGCGGTGCAGACCATTCAACTTATATAACGGAAGTATCTATATGAGCAATAAACCAGACACGTAATCATTCAAACAGTTCAATAGTACAGTCAGGGTGTCGGCTTTATGTCAGCTGTCGTGCTATCCCAGTCCAGGTAGTGATACTCCAGAGAATCAGACAGATGTGGGTGAGTGCGCTTGCTGGACAGTTTAAGCACCTTCATCAAATTGTGTTTCACTTCAATCCCCATCTGCAGAGACCACTTTATTCTATTCATTTTCTCTAATTACAGCAATATTTACAAATTATTTCAAGATCTTTCACAAAATGCATGGAGGTCGGTGATCAGTGAGGTGCCTCAGGGATCTGTTCTGGGACTCTTACTCTTTGTGATTTTTATAAATGACCTGGATGACGAAGTGGAGGGATAGGTTAGTAAATTTGCTTATGACGCATAGGTTGGGGGTGTTGTGGATACTGTGGAGGCCTGTCAGAGGTTACAGCAGGACGTTGATAGGATGCTAAACTGGGCTGAGAAGTGGCAGATGGAGTCCAACCCAGATAAGTGTGAAGTGGTTCATTTTGGTAGGTCAAATATGTTGGCAGAATATAGTATTAATAGTAAGACTCTTTGTAGCATGAAGGATCAGAGGGATCTTGGGGTCCGAGTCCAGCTGTGCAGGTAGACTCTCGGGCTAAGTATGCATACGGTGTATTGACCTTCATCAACCGTCGAACTGAATTTAGGACCCGAGAGGTAATGTTGAAGCTCAATTGGACACCGGTAAAAACCCACTTTGAGTTTTGTGCTCAGTTCTGGTCGCCTCACTACAGGAAAGATGTGGAAAGGCTGAAGAGGAAATTTGCAAGGATGTTGCCTGGATCGGGAGCATCCCTTATGAGAATAGGTTGAGTGAACTCAGCCTGTTTACCTTGAAACGACGGAGGATGAGAGGTGACCTGATAGAGGTGTGAACGATGATGAAATGCATTGATCGTGTGGATAGTCAGAGGCTTTTTCCCGGGGCCGAAATGGCTGCACAAGAGGGCACAGCTTTAAGGTGCTGGGGTGTGGGTACAGAGGAGATGTCAGGGATAAGATTTGTTTCGCAGAGAGTGGTGAGTGCTTGGAATAGGCTGCCGGCAACGGTGGTGGAGATAGGGTCTTTGAAGAGACATTATTTGTTTGTAATATACATACATGATCTGGATGATGGGGTGGTAAATTGGATTAGTAAGTATGCCGATGATACTAAGGTAGGAGGTGTTGTGGATAATGAGGTGGATTTTCAAAGCTTGCAAGGAGATTTATGCCGGTTAGAAGAATGGGCTGAACGTTGGCAGATGGAGTTTAATGCTGAGAGTGTGAGGTTCTACATTTTGGCAGGAATAATCCAAATAGAACATACAGAGTAAATGGTAGGGCATTGAGGAATGCAGAGGAACAGAGAGATCGAGGAATAACAGTGCATAGTTCCCTGAAGGTGGAGTCTCATGTAGATAGGGTGGTGAAGAAGGCTTTTGGAACGCTGGCCTTTATAAATCAAAGCATTGAGTACAGAAGTTGGGATGTAATGTTAAAATTCTACAAGGCATTGGTAAGACCAAATTTAGAATATTGTGTGCAGTTCTGGTCACCGAATTATAGGAAAGATATCAATAAATTAGAGAGAGTGCAGAGACGATTTACTAGGATATTAACTGGGTTTCAGCACTTAAGTTACAGAGAAAGGTTGAACAAGTTAGGTATCTATTCATTGGAGGGTAGAAGGTTGAGGGGGGATTTGATCGAGGTATTTAAAATTTTGAGAGGGATAGATAGAGTTGACGTGAATAGGCTGTTTCCATTGAGAGTAGGGGAGATTCAAACGAGAGGACATGATTTGAGAGTTAGGGGGCAGAAGTTTAAGGGAAACACGAGGGGCTATTTCTTTACTCAGAGAGTAATAGCTATGTGGAATGAGCTTCCTGTAGAAGTAGTAGAGGCCAGATCAGTTGTGTCATTTAAGGTAAAATTGGATAGGTCTATGGACAGGAAAGGAGTGGAGGGTTATGGGCTGAGTGCGGGTCGGTGGGACTAGGTGAGATTAAGAGTTCGGCACGGACTAGGAGGGCCGAGATGGCCCGTTTCCGTGCTGTGATTGTTATATGGTTATTTGGTTATTTAGATAGGTACGTGGAACTTAGAGAAACGGAGGGCTATGGGTAAGACGAGTAATTTCTAACGGGATATGTTCGGCACAACTTTGTGATGCTGTAGTTTTTTCGTTTCTATGTTCCTAAAATAAATCTGTTCGCTTGTTCTACGTATCCATACTATAAGGAATTAACTACGTCGCTTCTTGACTGTAATTAATCTGATTAGGATTGTGCAACAATTCTCCCTTGATGTTGTTGCTACACATCCTGTTTGGAATCACAAAAACTTGTATATTTATCGCAGCATACAATATACATTTGTTCAAATGTTAACTGTATTAATCGTCTAGTAAACAAGGGTGAAAGTTGTAAATGATGTCGTCTCGATATTCTAATGCTCTCCGATGGTTCCATTATCAGCAACACGGCGCACCTATTTTCTTAAATTATGTTCTTTATCCACTGAATAATGCCGCGGTTTGCATCGAGCCCGGAGCCCGCAAATATTTGAGCGTAAGACGTCTTGAAAATAAATGAATAACACCGAATTTCATTTAGATATACAAAAATAAAAATATGCCGGAAAATCACTCTCTTTCCCTGGTGGCCTCGAAATGTAAGCACGGCCCAAAATGATGACACAAAGAAAAAGAGTATTTTCGCTAACCACCTGGTCATTCTTTAAAATAGTAACAAAATGCAAGTTCAACGTCTTTATTTTCTGCTGTCATTTTGGTCGATCGTTGGTACATTGTCCTCACACCTCTGCCTCTAAACTATATTACCGGTAAACTCCAATCGAAATCGACACGTTACACGGGATGGAAATTCTGCCTGTCATCTCTTTCTTTGCAGCCGATCACGAGTTCCATGTATGGCTGTAGTTTTGAAGTATTGATTCTGCCGGTTGTGAGTTTTGGCATTGCCAGCATTTTTATTCGCTGTCAACGGAGCGGGAATGACCAATAAATTCATGACCAATGTGTGCCAATATCGAGTGTCAGTGTGATCAGATGACTGGGCATCATCGCTGACAGTGTGATTGCGTTGAGGAACATGTTTATAAAGAGGGATATTTTCGCTATGTCCATCAACAGACTGGACGAGCTACGAAAGTACAAATTTTGCCAGAGGGGATACTGAATATGCAGTGACATTCTCTCTGTGTCCAGCAGTGAGACCCAATAACATTGTGTTACAGAGGGAACCGGACAAGCAGGGACATTATCTGTGTGGTTGCTGACAGGTCCGAGTAAGCAGTGATGATACCAGTGTGGCCAGTGATGTACCACTGGAGCGGCAACAGTTCTGTTCATTCCCGTAATGGAGACACCTGAAGGAGGGAAATAACCAATCTGTTATCCTTTGCAATCGATGGTGAAATGCCATGATTTTTTTGGGGGAAAATATTCTCATTTGAGCGGTCTATCCATAAGTATTATTGTCATGTTAAACGAAGACTGGGGAATGACACCTGTTCGGTTTTAATTAGCAGACCCACAAGCCTCTGTAGCAGGTCAGGAACAATCACACTATTGGAAGTATTCCATGGATACCACACTCCTTCCCCGCCCTCCCACCCCGGAGTGACCATGTGGGGTTTGGTATCACACAATGAACCGGATCAGGGGAGAAGTCTCTCCGTAGCTGAGCATATCGGACACAGTAACCACAACTCCCTAACATTCCCCGTTTGGGGACACACTTTGGGGGTGATAAATAAAGCTCCACACTGTATCTGACCAGTGTCCCAGGGGTAGTCGCCCTCAACACCTTACAACATTCGGCGCAGGGGATTTCACCGTTTAAGTGCTAATTTGTTTACCGACTGCCTCTCCTTTTGGAATAAGAATCCCAGGTTAGGTTCCCTGCGGCCGAAGATCTCCTCCAACGCTGCAAGCACAAAATGATTCGGGGAAGAGCGATTTTGCTGTCTGCCCGTGGAACGGAGACTAATGAAAACCGATTGAGAAGTCGGGGACTGATTTATAAGTCTGTGACTAGTAGCGGGCAGTAGGGATAGTTGTTGGGTCCTGAGGTTTGAGCGGTACAAATTGCTGATGAACCTGAGTATCATTTACACTCCACCGCGTATCAAACATAATTTTATTAGATGACGTGCCGAATCTTTGCAAACGTCTAATAAAACAGAAAGGCTGCACTGGCTTCTTTATAACTGACCAATAAGACCATAAGATGACGATGGCATTCGTCTGTATCGAAGGACAATTGCTATTTGTGCTGAACAAACCAAATGGAAATGTGGTCCAGAGCTGACCCCCCCCCCCCCCCCGGGAACTATGCTGCTAATGAGAGAGAGAGAGATGAAGAACAGGGGTAGAGGCAATTGCTACAGTTAGGAGAGAGACGAATGATTTAAGTATTATGGCTTCTTCACTGATGGAAATGTAAACAATCATTTGCTACAAGGACACTTCTTTGCTCGTTAACATTCTTGCTGAGACAGCAGGGAGTGGCCGAGTTTGATGGACATGGTCATTTGAGTTGATGGACGGCTGATACACCATCAAGGGGAGTTAAACGACGGGTCTGCGGAGACACAGATAGACAGACCAGTGGACACTGAAAGACTGTTGGGCACCCACAGGAAGGTGGGGGACTGAAGGATCGGTTCAGGAGAATCGGTCCGGAGCACGGTGGATGAAGGCAGACCGGTGGGGACTTGTGTGCGTCCGCCCTTGCCTGGGTGACGAGTCCGTCACTGAAAAACGGTCTAGCCCGGAACGGAAGGGTCATAACCGATGACCCCCAACCGTACAACGGAACACGACTACCGAAGGTTTGCCTGCTGCAGCTGCTCAACTCTCTCTCTCTCTCTCTCTCTCTCTCTCTCTCTCTCTCTCTCTCTCTCTCTCTCTCTCCAACATTGCAACACAACAACAATTACCTCAGCACGAACTGAACTGAACTGAACTTTATATTCTTCTATGACAATTCATTTACCCCGAGACATTGATAGAGCTTGTTTCTTATTATTGATTATTATTCCTACACTTCTATGTTTATTATTGCCAACCTGTTTTATAAGTATATTTGCATTATTGACACTGTTTTGCTTATTTTACTAACAAACACCTCTAGTGACGGTACCACCAGACTCCAACGTATCATTCATTTTCTGCTGGTCTGTTAACCCAGTCACGGGGTACGTAACAAATTGGTGCATCGTCTCGGGATTTGAATTCGCAAATTGGGGTGCCGGTGAATCTGGATAGATTTCCCTTATCTGATCTGGTTGTGTGAAAAACCAGAAAGGCAGGCAGCAGAAATGGATGTTGACGAGTGTCTGTCAAGTCCGAACCCTGTGGGTTTAAAGACGGCTAAAAAGTCTGAGTTGTGGGAGATGCTGGAGTCCTTGGAACTCACGGAGGTGAAGAAAGGGATGACGAAGGCTGAGATACAACGTACGATAGCTGAACATTATGTCACGATGCAGATATTCAAGGCGGAGGTGTTAGAACACTTTCCTGCAGGGAAAGGGGAGGTCCAGTTACGTCTAGAATAGATGCGACTGGAGAGAATTAAGTTGGAGGGGGACGAAGCAGAGAAACAGCGACAGTTCGAGAGGGAGAAATGGAAACGTGTGGATAGCGGGGCAGACCGTGGGGAAAGTTTAATGTTAGTCAGGAGATTAGGTTGGTACCTCCGTTCGAGGAAACGGACATTGATCGGTACTTCCTGCATATTTAAAAAGTGGCCGCCAACCAGAATTGGCCTAGAGATAAGTGGGTGGTGTTGTTACAAAGTGTAATTAAGGAGAAGGCTCAAGGAACATGTGCGGCGTTGTCTGAGGAGGTTGCAGAGGATTATGAGGAAGCAAAACTGGCTATCCTTTGGGCCTATGAGCTTGCACCCGAAGCGTATAGATAAAAGTTCAGGGACTTAAGGAAGCAGTGGAATCAGACGTTCACAGAGTTTACCCTCGAGAAGTGTGTCTACTTCGACCCTTGGTGCGCTGCAGAAGGGGTGGAGGAGGACTTTTATAGCTTAAGAGAGTTGATCCTGATCGAAGAATTTAAAGATTGTGTTCCGGATAATGTCCGGACATACCTGAACGAGAAGAAGAATAAGCCCATATCAGAATCTGCCAAGCTAGCAGATGAATACGCCTTAACCCACAAGATAAATTTTTCCCCAAATAAGAGCTACCAGAGGGGTGGTAGGGACGGTAGAGAAAGCCCACCGGCTAAGTCAGAGAATAAGCAGGGAACTGGTGGAAAGGGTAAGGAGGAGGAAAAGCAGGCTGGAAGGAAGTTTGCCAGCTTTACGTGTTATAATTGTGGGAAAGCTGGTCACATCGCATCTAAATACCTTGCTCCGAAGAGAGAGACAGGAAACGGAAAGACGACAACCCCGACTGGTTGCATTGAGCCGTTCAACAGCCCGATGAAGAAGGCGAGGTTAGATAGAGCCCAAGAGGGGCGTGAGAGGTTTATTTCGGAAGTGTTGGTATCTGTGAAGGAGGGAGAAACTCCAGTTTCAGTGCTGATCTGGAGAGATACTGGGGCTGGTCAGTCATCGATCCTAAGGAAGATGTTAGAATTCGGTGCTGAGACCGAGACCGGGGAGGTAAATGTGATAAAAGGTATCGGAAAGGGGACTGAGTCCGTACCTTTGCACAAGATATATCTGAAATGTGACCTGGTATCTGGACCAGTCGAAACCAGGGTGCCATTAGATGAGGACTGGGCGGTGGTACACTAACTAGGTGGTGGTTCCGAAGGTTTATCGGGAAGAAATTTTGAACCTGGCTCATAAGATACCCCTAGGTGGACACTTGGGAGTGAGGAAGACAGTAGATAGAGTTATGAAAGATTTTTACTAGCCGAATGTGAGGAAAGATATTATCGACTATTGTAGAAGGTGTCACACCTGTCAGGTGGCAGGAAAGCCAAATCATGTTATCCCTAAGGCACCTCTTAGACCGATACCCGCCTTTGAGGAATCTTTTTCCCGAGTCATGGTGGATTTTGTGGGTCCCCTGCCTAGAACTGCGAGTGGGGGGTCAGTACGTGATGACCATGATGTGTACTGTCACTAGATGCCCGGAGGCTGTGCCCCTGGGGAACTTTAAAACTCCCTCGGTGATAAAGGCACTCATTAAATTCTTCACCACGGTAGGATTGCCTACGGAGATACAGTCAGATCAGGGGAGTACCTTCACGTCCCTGACTTTTCAGCAGATGTAGACTCAAATTGGAGTTAAACAAATTCTGGCCTCTGCATACCACGCAGAATCTTAGGCGGCGCTGGAAAGATTCCACGCGACTTTAACGACCATGATTAAAACATACTGTCAGGAAAACACTCGAGACTGGGATGAGGGACACGGTTCAGGAATCTCTGGGGTTCAGTCCATTCGAGCTTATTTTTGGTCACAGGCCCACTAACCTTATTTAAAGAGAAATGGTCTAGCCCGACCATGCATGTCAATATGATTGACTATGTTTTGAAGTTTCGAGAGAGGCTCCACAAGGTTTGCGACCTTGCAAAGAAAAAACTCAAAGACTCCCAAACTAAAATGAAGCAATGGTATGATTAACGAGCCCGAGGACAAGAATTTCAAGTGGGCGATAAGGTCTTGGCTCTGTTCCCTGTAGTTACCAACCCCCTACAGGCGAGATTCCAAGGGCCGTCCAAAGTGATCAAGAAAACAGACTCACTGAATTATGTGATCGAGACTCCTGATAAAAGAAAGCCGAGCCAGTTAGTACACGTTAATATGTTGAAAGGTTATCACAATGCAGAGCCCGCGCCGGTCGGTGCTGTCACGAAAACTGATGAGGCAGTAAGGATTGATAAGGAGGGGCCCGAACGTTTTGAAAAGATAAACTTAGTGCCCACCAGACTAGTGAACTCTGTTATTTTGGCCAACTTTGCTGATAAGGTCAGTCATTTGAAGCCTGGACAATAGGAGCAGCTGACAAAGCTAATTAACTGCAATGCAGATTTATGTCCAGACGTTCCGAGAAGATGCGAGGGAACAACATATGATGTTATTGTAACTTCAGCCCAGCCTATTCAGCAGTCCCCTCATCGGATGAATTTGGAAAAGATCAAGCTAGTGGAAAAAGAAATTGAACATATGTTAGCTGCTGGTAATATCCGGGAATCTTCCTCAGCATGGGCATCTCCATGTCTGGTTGTCCCGAAACCCGATGGTAGTGTAAGGTTCTGTACAGATTACAGGAAGGTGAATGCCGTCACAAATACTGATGCTTACCCTATCCCCAGGGTGTATGATTGCATTGATAAATTGGGTAAGGCGAGATACATCACCAAGATTAACTTGCTAAAAGGTTACAGGTGTGTTCCTTTAAATGACAGGGCTCGAGAAATTTCAGCATTTGTCTCTCCATCAGGGATATATGAGTACAATGTCTTGCCTTTTGGAAAGAAAAACGCTCCAGGGACATTTCAAGGAATGATTGACTCAGTGATTAAAGGATTAAAGAACACAGGGGCATAAATTGACGATTTAGTGGTTTGGAGTGATACGGGGGACGATTACATTGAGGCTGTGGGAGGAACTATTTAAACGGATGTCTGCAGCCAATCTCACAGTGAACCGAGCCAAAAGTGAGCTTGGCTATGCCACGGTCACATACCTGGGGTATATGGTGGGACAGGGGCAGCTGGCTCCTGTGCAGGCGAAAGTACAGGCTTTTTCTGAAGCTCCCGTGCCGACTGATAAGAGGGCACTGAGAAGGTTTCTCGGGAATGGTGGGATACTGTCGGAAGTTTTGTAAGAACTTCGCGGATATTGCCCTCCCTCTTACAAAGCTCTTTCAAGAGAATGAAAAGTTTGTGTGGAGCAATCCTTGACAAGAAGCCTTTGAGAGGCTGAAAACTATATTATGGAACCACCCTGTGTTAAAAGCACCTGATTTTTCGAAACCCTTCTCCCTGGCAACCGACGCAAGTGACGACGCCGCAGGCGTCCTGCTGCAGAGAGCTGAAGACGAAATTGAACACCCAGTGGCTTATTTCTCTAGGAAGTTCAATGTGCACCAGAGAAATTATCCCACTGTAGAAAAAGAATTACTGTCACTTGTTCTGGCGTTACAGTATTTTGAAATTTACATTTGTCCGGCACAGAAGCCATTGATAGATTATACTGATCACAACCCATTGGTGTTCTTGACTAAGATGAAGAATAAAAATACACGGTTGTTAGGTTGGAGTCTGGTGTTGCAAGAATTTGATATCAAAATGTAACATGTAAAGGGAATTGACAATGTAATTGCTGATTGTTTATCTAGATGTTAGATTTGAAATTATATCTGTGTTACTCTGTTAGTTAATGACTGCATCTGTATTATATTAGATTCTGTAATGTGCCCTACTATTGAATTTTCCCCCCGGTAAAAATTCTTTTAAGGGTGGAGGTGTTATGGGTGATGAGAAAAACAGTTGGAGATGCGGTCCAGAGTCGACCCCCCTTTGAACTATGCTGCTAACAGTAGACAATAGACAATAGACAGTAGGTGCAGGAGTAGGCCATTCGGCCCTTCTAGCCAGTACAGCCATTCACTGTAATCATGGCTGATCATACACAATCAGTAACCCATTCCTGCCCTCTCCCTATATCCCTTCACCCCTATATCTATCAGAGCTCTATCTAACTCTCTCTTGAATGCATCCAGAGACTTGGCCTCCACTTCCCTTTGGGGCAGAGCATGCCAGATATCCACCACTCCCTGGGTGAAAAAGTTTTTCCACATCTCTGTTCTAAATGGCCGACCCCTTTACGAGAGAGAGAGAGATGAAGGGGGGGAGATATCATCTTGCAGATGGCAGTGAGAGAGACAAGGATTAAAATGGATGATTTAGTATTATGACTTCTTCGCTAATTGTTGACTTTAATGCCAAGGACATTTGGCCTGTTTGTGTGGATCCCTGCTGACACAGCAGAGTGATGCCAGGTGCCTGCTGGGACAGGAGGGAGTGACAGTTTGATGGACATGTTCAGTTGATGGATGGCTGATACCCCGTCAGAGGAGATAAAAGACGGGTCTGCTGAGACAGTAGACAATAGACAATAGGTGCAGAAGTAGACCATTCGGCCCCTCGAGTCTGTACCGCCATTCTGAGATCATGGCTGATCATTCACTATCAATACCCAGTCCCTGCCTTGTCCCCATATCCCTTGATTCCCCTATCCATCAGATATCTATCTATCTATCTCGACAGGAGGGAGTGACAGTTTGATGGACATGGTCAGTTGATGGATGGCTGATACCCCATCAGGGGAGATAAAAGAAGGGTCTGCTGAGACACCGGCAGACACGCCACGGAACACTGCAAGAGTGTTGTGCACCCACAGGAAGGTGGGGGCTTGGAGGACCGAATCAGGATATGTCACACTCAGTGTGACGGCAGGACCGGTGGGGGCTTGTGTTTGTGTGTGTCCACTCACACCAGAGTGACGAGTCCTCCACGGAAGAACGGTCCAGCCGAGAACGGAGGGGTCATAATCGAATGACCACATGATACAACGGAACAAGAAGACAACGGAAGGTCTGCCTGCTGCAGCTGCTGACATCTCACTCACACGCACTCTCTCCAACGTCACAACAACAACTACCTCGACTTAAAATGAACTGAACTGAACTCTGCATTATCTTAAGACTATTCATTTACTCCCAGAGTACAATAGAGCTTGGTTTTGATTCTTATTTCTACGCTTCTGTATTTATCATTGCTAACCTGTTTTATTTTTATATTGGCAATTTTGATACTGTACTGCTTAGTTTACTAATAAACACCTTTAGTTACAGTACTACCAGACTCCAACGTGTCATTCCATTTCTGGTGGTTTGGTAACCCGGTCACGGGGTACGTGAGAATATACTCACTTTGCCCTGGTTTCTGTCCTTGCTCGTATGAAGGTGGTTTACCTATTTATGCAAGTATTTCTCTGACAATAGAGATGTGACAGCCTAATGTAACATTGTATGGAAAAATAAGATAACACTGATGCAGACATGTTTTATACATTTAACAAACGGCTTTTTTAATGCAGCAGAGTTAGTCAGTTTTTCAATGTTCGTCGTCAGCCGTGTCAATGTATCCTTGAACTCCCTGTCGGTTGCTGCCGTACGCTCCAGTATTTGTTGTTGTTGTTTTAAGTTTTAAGTTCTCCTGCGCGTGAGCCAACAGCTGTCAGTCGTTTTAAGTTTTTCTAGTCTGTAACTACCCAAACCCGCACTTCAACGGCGAGATTCGACACCAAACATGTCGCTTGTTTTCGGTAGCTGTGTCCTGCGCATGCGCAGCAGGAGGAGATTCGCCGAAATCTCCGTTTCTGTGTGGACAGAGATATTTTCAAGAACGCATAATGTGGACGCCTGTTGTTTTCAAAATTATCCAGTGTAGTGTGGATGTAGCCCAAGAGTTAGCAATGTTATGCATATATAGAGGTATAAATAAAGTTCTCAATCTCAGGTGGCAGGTATTACAGGCTTACGATGGTACGTAAGGAAGTTCCGTTCAGTCCGCAGAACTGAGGCGAGAGAGAGAGGTATTTGTAATCCGAATAAACAGATGTCTCTGATCTTCCCGTTGCTCTCCGGATCCTTCAGGTGAGCCAAATGTTGACTTCACCAAGGGTACCGTCTTCAGGTGGTAAAGAGACCGACCAAGGTAGGGGTCAGGGGTGGGCAAACTTTTTGAATTGTGGGACAAAGTGTTCTAAAATTTGACAGGGGAGCCGGACCAGGAGCAGATGGACGGAGTGTTTTGGTAATACACCTCATAAGAGAAAATAAAATACCATGGGATATGTAGAAAACATGTGCTTTAATTTCAATTGAAAATGAACAAATGCATTACAAGAAAATATCTGTCTTTGAAGTCCCATGGTATTTAGCTGTTTATTGAAATGGCTTTTAAAACACTGAAAATTAAATGAATAAAGTACAGCTTTTTTAATAGTAACAGATATTATTTTAAAGCACTGAAAATTCTGTTATCCTTCAAGATATTATCATCATCACTCTCCTCCTGACTGTCTTTATTTCAAAAACGGTAGGAGATGCAGGTCTACTTGTCATGCTCCTTCTTATTCAACTGTCCCCTGTGCCAAAACTCAACAACGACCAGCACAAAGACAGAACAATGACAGTGCGCCAGTGTGCGGAGCGCGTTATTTGATCTGGAGCGCATTTTTTATTCTGAGAACATACGTGCACCTGCGCACTACTCATGTCCATCACTTAACAGAAATGACATGTAACATGTAAGGCTTATTGAAAAAAAAATTTCAAATGCATTTTTTACATAACACAACGAAGAAACTTATTTTTAATTTCAGTGGGAACAGTGTTGTTGGTCTCCCTTTTTAGCCAGCGCATCAAAGTCTGGATTTAGTTTTGTTTTGGCGATTCTCAGGATGGATCTGAGGTGTGGGTCAGTTAACTTGGATCTGTGGCTGGCTTTGTTGATATTCATGACGCTGAACGCCTGTTCACACAAATAGCTCGAGCCGAACAAAGAGTAAAGCGCAAATGTGGAGTAAGACGCTGCACCTCAACAAAGGTCAATGTATATAGAGTGCGTCATCTATTGGGAAAACGCCAGAATAGCGGGGAAAAAACGTTAACAAGGCTTATTAATATAATTTCATCAAGTTCTGCGGGCCGGATTAAAAAATATGGCCCGCGGGCCGTAGTTTGCACATGCCTGGGTTAAACACACCGGTAGTTCCCACACTGTAACAGCCATTGGTCCAGTTCCGCGACGTACGAAAGAACTCCAACAGTGATTTGCCTTCTTCAGTGAACAATCTCGCCCAGACAAGGGTAAACACGCAAGTGATATTCACAATGGCTTCCCTCTCACTAGAGAACCCACTCCTGTGGATTAACGGTGTGACAATCACACTTCTGTATTCGAACGGAATCGAAATCACCCCTCACAGGCTACTTGGAGAGTCAAACAGTGATCTCTTTGTCACTAGGTTTTCTCTGTTTCAAACCTTCCACTCCTCTCTGCAAACTTCTTCCGGCTGCAGCACTTGTGAAAGTCATTTATCAACACTCTGGATCGATCTCCACTCACCCCTTTTAAACTCCTGAAAGTTTAAACCAGCCACCCCACGCACTGGTGTCTTTCATTAACCGAAGCCATGTCTACTCTGACTGTGTCCTTGTATATTGCAACTCTACAAATCTCTGGTGAGACTGCACTTAGAGTATCGTGTTCAATTCCGGTCACCTCATTATAGGAAGGATGTGGAAGCTATGGAGAGGGTGCGGAGGAGATTTACCAGGATGTTGCCTGGTTTTGGAGAACAAGTCACATGAAGTAAGGTTAGCAGAGCTGGGACTTTTCTCTTTGGAGTGTAGAAGAATGAGAGGGGACTTGATAGATGTCTACAAGATTATGAGAGGCAGAGATAGGGTGGATAATCAATCCCTGTTTCCCAGGGCACCAACTGCAAACACCAGAGGGCATCAGCACAAAAGTAAGAGGGGAAGTTTAGGGCAGACATCAGGGGTAGGTTTTTTACACAGAGGGTTGCGAGTGCCTGGAATGACTTGCCAGGGATGATGGTGGAGGCTAAAACATTAGGGGTATTTAAGAGCTTCTTGGACAGGCACATGGATGAAAGAAAAATGGATTTCATGATATAATTTATTTTTATTTATTTATTTTTCTTTATTCTCTATCGGGAAAATCCTTATCCGTGAATGTTCGGAGATAACTGGAAAGATTTTTTTCTCTCACGTTTTCAAATTTTTATCCTCAATTGGACTGCCCAATCTTTCTTTTTCTTTATTTTTTTCGTTCATTTTTTTTGCTTCAGTTTAGTTAGTTCGGTTTTTGTTCCCTTTATCAAATAAAAGTTCCAATTTTTTTATGATTGCTATGAGGAGTTGTAATTTTTTTACCGTTGTAAATAAAACAGCGAAACATTTTACCTGTCTGATTTTGACATTATATACGTTCTGATTTGTGTTACTGTTTATGTCTTTTATATTATCTGTTTGCTAAACTCCTCCTCTGATTTGCATATTCTTTCTTGGAAGACCAATAAAAAGATTGAAAAATGAAATGAAATGAAAAACTGGAGGGTTACGTGGTAGTGAGGATTTAGTACTATTTTTTAAGGATTATTTGGGTCGGCACAAAATGGAGGGCTGAAGGGCCTGTACTGTGCTGTAGTGTTCTATTCAAAACAAGCTGCAGTGAAAAACATTCATGTCCATCAGATAACTCCACCTCCCTCACCATAGTAAACAGGTCTTTCTCCCCACCCCCCTCCTCCCTTCCGATTTCTCTCTCCCCCCCCCCCTGTTCCTATCACTTCTTCCTTTCGACTTTCAGGCTCTCTACCCCTCCCTCTCTCTCTCCATCGCCCCCCGTCTCTCTAACCCGTCCCCCACTCTTTCTTCATCCCTGTCTCTCACCCACTCTCTATCTTCCCTCTCTGTCTCTCCTCCCTTTTCAATTCCTCTCCCACTCTCTCTCTCTCTGTCCCTCCTCCCGCGCCCTTTCCACACACACTCTTTCGCTTCCCCCTCTCGCTGCTTTCCCTGTTCAGTTCGTCTCCCTTCTCTCGCACATCCACTGTCCCTTTTAAACTTATCTCTCTCACTCTGTCTCTCCCCATCTCTCTTTCTCTCTCTCACCTCCTCCCCCACCCCGTCTCTCCTCAATTTATCTCTCTCTCTATTTCTCTACGGCAGACCATCGTCTGCCTGGTTGCAAATGTGATCTGCGCCCTCGCCTGCACTCCCGCCATCTTCCTGTACTCGCTGAACGTCCGCATCTTCCCCTGCATCGGCGACAGCTACACCGGATGCCGGATGGTGAGTGTTCCGCCAGCACCCCCCCCCCCCCCGAAAACACACACACACACACACCCACACACACTAGCGAGCCAGCCGTCATCCACACACCCCCACCTCGTACCCACGGCCTTCCCCCTCTTCACCGGCGCCTCCTTGCTCCCCTCGCGGTAGCGCTCCCCCTCTCCAAGCAAAGACTCCTCCGAACCCCCTATCCCCTCTGTTGTATCGGCTCTTCTCTCCTCTCCTCCCCCTCTACCTCGACCACTTCCTCTGGCATCTCGTTCCGTATCCCTCTGAACCTTTCCTATCCGTGTCTCTGTCCGAGTGCTGTTAATGTCCCTGCCTCGACCACTTCCTCTGGCAGCTCCTTCCACAGACGGACCACCCGTATCCCTCTAAACCTTTCCTATCCGTGTCCCTGTCCGAGTGCTGTTAATGTCCCTGCCTCGACCACTTCCTCCGGCAGTTCCTTCCATTGACGGACCACCCTCTGGGCGAAAAGGTTTCCCCTCGGGTCCCCTAATAAATCTCTAAAACCTGTGGCCTCTGTTTCAAGATTCCCCGACCCTGGGGAAAAGTCTGTTCATATTCACCCTATCTGTGCCCCTCGTGGTTTTACACCCTGTCAGGTCCCCCCCTACGCTCCAGGGAAGGAAGTCCCTACCTGCCCGACCTCTCTCCATAACTCAGCCCCTCGAGTCCCGGCGACACTCTCGTAACTCCTCGTGAGCTCCCGCCTCCGGTACACGGTGCCCTGTCCGGCGATGGCGGGCATGCCAAACGCCGCCTTCACCGCCCCGTCTGCCTGTGATCCCGCTTCCAGGGAACCATAAATCTAGGAATCTGGGAATAATGGTGCATAGTTCCCTGAAGGTGGAATCTCATGTGAATAGGGCGGGGAAGAAAGCTTTTGGTATGCTGGCCTTTTTAAATCAGAGCACTGAGTACAGAAGTTGAGATGTAATGTTAAAATTGGACAAGGCATTGGTAAGGTCAAATTTGGTATATTGTGTACATTTCTGGTCACCGAATTATAGGAAAGATGTCAACAATATAGAGAGAGAGTACAGAGAAGATTTACTCGAATGTTACCTGGGTTTCAGCACCTAAGTTACAGGGAAAGGTTGAACAAGTTAGGTTATTCTTTGGAGCGTAGAAGGTTGAGGGGGGACTTAATAGAGGTATTTAAAATTATGAGTGGGGTAAATAGGGTTGATGTGGATAGGCTACTTCCATTGAGAGTAGGGGAGATTCAGACAAGAGGACATGAGTTGAGAGTTAAGGGGCAAAAGTTTACGGGTAACACGAGGGGCAAGTTCTTTACTCAGAGAGTGGTAGCTGTGTGGAAGCAGCTCCCAGTAAAAGTGCTAGAGGCAGGTTCGATTTTGTCATTAAGAAAATGTACAGGAAAGGGTTTTGGATTGAGAGTAGGTCGGTGGGACTAGGTGAGAGTAAGCGTTCGGCACGGGCTAGAAGGGCCGAGATGGCTTGTTTCCCTGCTGTAGTTGTTATATGGTTATAAACCAAAACTTGGCGTGTTCCGTTAATCGAAGGCTAAAGTTCTCCGTCTCTCACCCCTCTCCCTCTTTCACCCCTCTCCGCCTCTCACTCTGTCCATCTCACTCTCTTTGTCTCTGCCCCCTGATTTCCACCTTTCTCTCCCCTCCCTGTCCGACCTCTCTCATCTCCTGCCTCTCACCCCTCTCTCTCCCCCATCTGACTCTCATGTCTCTCCCTCTATCAACTGTCCTCTGCCACCTCTCTTCTTTCTTCCCCTTCCCTAACCTCATCTCTCTCCCACCCACTCCCTCTCTTCCTCCCCGTCTGGATCTCCCCACCTCCGCCTACCCCAATACACACTCTCCGTCACCCCTCTCTCTCTTCCCCGGCCATCTCCACTCATGCCCCTCCCTCCCTCTTTCTCTCTCCTCTCTGTCTCTCACACTATTTTTCTCTCTCTCTCTCCCCATCCACTCCTCTTTTTCCGTCTGGCTCTCTCCCCCCTCCCATGCTCCCTCTGCCAAACACCGAATCTCGCAGAGGTTTGTCAGCGGGATCACGGTGATCTTGCTAGTCAACTGCCTGGTCTCGCTGGTGATGTCCGTCCTCACGGCCATCGCCAACTGCAGGGACCTCGAGTGCTGCGCCACACAGCCTCCGCTGGTGAGTGGGATCTTCCTGTGCACGGGTTTGTGTGTGTGTGTGTGTGTGTGTGTGTGTGTGTGTGTGTGTGTGTGTGTGTGTGTGTGTGTGTGTGGCTGGCGAGGGACGGGGCATGGGTACAAGAGATGAGGGAGGTGAACAGCGTGGGAAGGGAGCAAGAGAGCGGGAGGGGTAGAGAGAGATGGAGGCAGAAAAGGAATAAAAGTGTGTGGAGAGGGGTGGAGAGAGGATGATAGGGTGGGGAGAGGAGGATAGGGTGGAGGGGTGCAGAGAGGAGGATAGGGGGCGGAGAGGGGAGGAGGATAGGGTGGAGAGGATAGGGTGGGTAGAGGGGTGGAGAGAGGAGGATAGGTGGGGAGAGAGAGGTGGGGGAAGAGACGGAGAGAGAAGAGGGGACCGAGGGGACTGAGAGAGGCTGAGGGTGTGGGTCTCATCTCTCCTCACCTTCTTTCTCCCCTCCTCAATCTGACCACTCCCTCTCCCCCACCCTGCAGAAAATGGTGGTGATCCACGCCAACCAGCCCGCACCGCCAGACCTCGCCTCAATCTCCTCTGGCAAGCCGGCGCCCACTCCCGCCTTTGACGGGCCCCAGTGACGACACGCCCCTATACTCCACGGGAAAGCCTGAACGATTCGGGCCGAGCGATCTGAGGCTCAGCCCGAAAGAAAAGTCAAAGCAGGACTTTCGAGGCTGAGGAGGGGAGGGAAGGGTAACGGTGTTAGCCTCTTCCCGTAGTCACATTCCTCCCCCGTGGGAACCTCCCAGTTCCATCTCCCTTGTTACGAGCCGCCCTGTCCCACCCTCGGCTCCCGTCACTCCTGAAACACTCCGCTCTCTGTCCCCTCGCTATCATCGCCCATCCCACCCTGGCTGGCGGCCATTTTGTGATGGTTACCATTGACAACCGCTCTCCGTGCATCATAGAATGGGGCACACCCTTTTCCTCACCTTCCACTCACTTCCCTTCCTGTTTATTCAATCTCAACTCCTCATCCCTCCTCTCCTTCCCCTCGGTGTCCGATCTCCTGACTCTCCATTTAACCTTCTGCCGACAGCCATTTTGTGACAGTGTCAGACCCTCCTTCCCATCCCATCACTCGCAATCCCCTTCCCTCCCTCCCCTCGCTCTCCTCTCCCCGCCATCTCGATGCTCTGCATCGCATGCTGGATGGGGTTGCCATATTTCGATGCCTGTCTTCACCTCTCCTCATCGCCCCCTTTCGCTGTCTTTTACCCAGTGATTCACTCCCCTACCCACCCCATGACTCCTGACATCCTTTCCCCTTTCTCCCGCCATCCACCACATCCTGAGTGGTGAAAATGTTCTGTTGGGATCATTCTGCTCCCTCACCCACTCCCTTCCCTCCGTCGTTGAGTGAGTCGCTCCTCTCTCCCTCTGTTGGGACACTCAACTCTCCGTCTCGTCAGCCCTGGCCGCGTCCCCGACCACCCCCCCCCCCCGCTCCCCCTTGTCTCCGAACACGCCCCCTTTCTTGCAGTTCGTCTTATTTGTGAAGGAAATGGTCACCACCCATTGATCCTCCACTATTGAAAACGTCACTCCCCCCACACTGTCCAATCAGACCATTCCCTCCCGTCCCATTACATCCCCTCCCTCCCCGTTCCATCACTCCCGCTCCCTTCCTGTTGTTTCTCTCCTCCTCACCCCGTCTTTATCATCTCCATGTCGGCCACCAGTTTGTGTCAGGGACTTTCGCCCCTCCCTTTTCCGTCCCCTATTGAGTCAGTGACTTCGCCACTCTCACCGTCTCATCAGTCCACTCCTCGTCCCATCACTCCTCTTCCTCCCAAACCCCTCACCCCTCCTCAACAAAACCCACATGTATATATGTATGTGTGAATATCTGAGATATATTCATTAGTTTATTCAATGACAAAATTATTGGACTTAAAACATATGTACAACGCCCAAGACAATATAAAACACAAATTAAAATACTGTTATTACAATCAATAACACACTCGATTCCGGGATTGTATCCATGGGCACCGCACGTTCCTTCACCATAGATTCTGTGTGTCACAGTGGCCATTGTAAGTCAGTGTCTCACTCCATCCCTGGCGGCCACATTAACCAAGGATTCGCCCATTTTAAATCAGCGCGTCCCTCCCTCTCTTGTGCTCACTTCTACCAAAGCCGTCACTCCCTCCCCAGCGGCCATTTCAAGTGAAGCGTCGGACATCCCACCTCTCCCGGAAGTTCCGGGAGTCTCCCGCATATTGTTCGCGGCTCCCTGACGCCCGCGAATTATATACAATCTCCCGCAAATCGATTTTTTTGAGAGGGGCAGGGAGAGGGAGAGAGCGCTCCATGGCAGAGTATTTAAAAAAAAAAGAAAATACTAAACGTACTTCACCACAGACTACACTAAAGTGTACCTCTGCCTAATAGGGGTCAGGAATAATGACAGTGTTGCTCGCTGCACTGTTTGCAACAGTGACTTTTCTATTGCCCGTGGGGGGTTAAATCACTGTTGAGGTGAGTTTAACGGGTGTCATTCGTTCATTCGCATAGCTAACGCTATTTAAACTCGCTGGCTGGCCGCTAAGGAGCTACTCTCTTGCAGACATCCCACTTCTCCCGGGAGTTCCGGGAGTCTCCCGCAAATTGATGGTGTCTGCTTCCTTGAAATGAGATTTTGCAGGGTGGAATTCATTGAGTGATGGAATGGTGCAGACGGAACTTCACTGTGTGTTTGGCATTGCAAGTGTGTGATGGGACAGTGTGGAGGACAATTCTCTCTGTGGCTGGTCCCGGGTGTGAGTAAATTTACAAAAGTAACTTAAACAATGTATGAGCTGCTGACGTGCGGGAATAAATAATCTGCTCACAGTCACACACAATTAACTGACCGGCGACAAGGAGTGACCGGTTGAACAATCAGTCCCGTTTCTCACCGTCACTCTGCACCGGGGAACCGATGATTATAAAATCACACTTCAGGGCTGTGTCCGGGATCGCTGCAGATCCAGGGTCACTGCCGAGGGATTTGTCCATTTAACATCATTATATCGGCCAGGCTGCCGAATGCACCTTCCTCAGAAAGGGGGCAAAAGGATTCTCTCCCGGGATCATCGCCCCCACCCCGGGACACCGGTGTCCCAGACTGAGCCCCGGCCCCGGGGTTCTTCCTGTCTTGGTAATTCTCCGGCGTGTCACGTGGGAGTCTCGAACTCGCACTTCCGGCGGACAACAGGCGGAAACACGTCACTGCGGGACGCAGCGCGGGGCCCGAGCCGGGTCCGTTAAAACCGTTGGGAATCAGCCCCGGCGCGCGGCCGTTAAAGGTAAGGGCGGGAGTTAAAGGGGTGGGCGGGGAGTTGGCCAAATGTCCCCATCCAGCGGGCGGGGATGTTCACACATTCAGATGTTCAGATCCACACTCTCAGTCCGGGTCTGACTCCCCGCAGAGATCTCAGTTCATTCTCCCCGGTCTCACTGAACAGATTCCCCTCCAGCCTGAAACAGATGGGAGAATAAAGATGAAATAAACAGATTACACAACAGTGTCAGTAACAGGGGACCGGGGTTAATGTTTCAACAACACTCACAGACAAATATCACCAGAAAACCCGCGGATCCGCTGATATTTTATCACATTGAACATTAACACAAACACTCACCAGATCCACTCCAGACTCCGGAGGGTCAGTATGAGGCGGCGGAGAGCGGGGACAGATTGGTCTGTCAGAGAGTTTGATCCCAGGCTCAGATCCGTCAGTGATGGGTTTGTACTGAGAGCGGAGGCGAGATCCTCGGCACCAGAATCTGTGAGACCGACACGGATCAGCCTGGAGATGAGAGAGAGAGTGAGGGTGAAGGACATAGAAAGACAGGGGACAGTACAAATCCCCAGTGTTTATCAGTAACACAATTACTGATCACATTAATATTCAGTGTCAGACACCCAGTGACTGTAAACACGATCTCCCACAGTCTGGTACTTACCACAGTTTCTGTATTTTACACTCCCGGTTCCTCAGAGCCGCAGACACCAGTTTCACTCCTGAATCTCCCAGTTTATTATCACTCAGGTTCAGCTCCGTCAGTGATGGGTTTGTACTGAGAGCGGAGACGAGATCCTCGGCACCAGAATCTGTGAGACCGACATTGTTCAGCCTGGAGATGAGAGAGAGTGAGGGTGAAGGACAGAGAGAGACAAGAAACGGTACAAATCCCCAGTGTTTATCAGTAACACAATTACTGATCACATTAATGTTCAGTGTCAGACACCCAGTGACTGTAAACACAATCTCCCACAGTCTGGTACTTACCACAGTGTCTGTATTTTACACTCCGGGTTCCTCAGAGCCGCAGACACCAGTTTCACTCCTGAATCTCCCAGTTTATTATAACTCAGGTTCAGCTCCGTCAGTGATGGGTTTGTACTGAGAGCGGAGGCGAGATCCTCTGCACCAGAATCTGTGAGACCGACACCCCACAGCCTGGAGATGAGAGAGAGAGAGGGTGAAGGACACAGAGAGACAGGAGACGGTACAAATCCCCACTGTTTATCAGTAACACCATTACTGATTTTTTTTCTTCAGTATGACTTTGCAGGTCAGCCAGTGAGAACAGCGAGAAGAGTTTAAAAGGAAGACAGATTTACAGAGTGAGCGTCAGAGGAGCGGGAGACAGAGTAGGAAGGCTTTGGCTCAACGGGGCTTCGGCGATAAAGGGTCGAGGTGAGGTAGGTTATCTGTTTACAATACAGAGAGCATGTGTGTGAGGCTGGGTTTCTGTGCTCGGTGTCAGATGTGGGAGATCCTGGAGACTCCAAGCCTCCCGGACGGCAACATCTGCACCCGGTGTGTCAAGCTGCAGCTCCTTAGGGACCGAGTTAGGGAACTGGATATGCAGCTCGATGATCTTCGTCTGGTCAGGGAGAGCGAGGAGGTGATAGAGAGGAGTTACAGGCAGGTGGTCACACCGGGGCCACGGGGGACTGAAGAAGTGGGTGCCAGTCAGGAGAAGGAAGGGCAACAAGCAGGCACTGGAGAGCAAGAAGGAGATACTACAGAGTACCCCAGTGGCTGTACCGCTTGACAATAAGTACTCCTGATCATGTGCTGCTGGAGGGAGGGACGGCCTCGGGAGGGGGGGAGGGTGGTGGGGAAGCAACAGTGGACGTGTCTCTGGCACAGAGTCCGGCCCTGTGGTTCAGAACAGCAGGGAAAGGAAGAGGATGGCAGTAGAGATAGGGGATTCTGTAGTTAGCAGGTCAGACAGGCGAATCTTTGGATGCAGGAATGAAACACATGAATGATGGTAGTTTGCCTCCCTGGTGCCAGGGTCCAGGATTTTCAGATCGCATTCAAGATAGCCTGCAGTGGGAGTGAGAACAGCCAGAGGTCGTGGTACATATTGGTACCAGTGACATAGGTAGGAAAAGGGAAGAGGTCCTGAAAACAGACTACAGGGCGTTAGCATGTAAGTTCAGAAAAAGGATTACTGACTGTGCAACTAGACAGTGAGAATAGGAATAGGATGAGGTTAAGGATAAATGCATGGCTGAGGGATTGGAGCAGGAAGGAGGGATTCAGATTAATGGATCATTGGGACCTCTTTTGGAGCAGGTGTGACCTGCACAGAAAGGACGGGTTGCACTTGAATCCTGGGGGGAGCAATATCCTGGCAGCAAGGTTTGCTAAGGCTGTTGCGGAGATTTTAAATAGAATTGCTCGGGGTTGGAAATGAACTGATGTGACGGAGTAGAGGAAGGATGGCTCACAAATAGAGAAAATTTGGAGAGAATGCGAAAGGGAGGATAGGCAGGAGATAGAGAAGGGACACATTCAGTCCAGTCATTTGAGATGTGTCTATTTTAATGCAAGGAGTATGATGAATAAAGCGGATGAGCTTCGAGTGTGGATCAGCTCTTGGAGCTATGATGTTGTGGCCATTACAGAGAGTAGGATGGCTCAGGGGCAGGAATGGCTACTTCAAGTGCCAGGCTTTAGATGTTTCAGAAAGGACAGGGAGGGAGGCAAAAGAGGTGGGGACGTGGCACTGTTAATCTGAGATAGAGTTACGGCTGCAGAAAAGGAGGACGTCATGGAGGGGTTGTCTACGGAGTCTTTGTGGGTGACAGTTAGGAACAGGAAGGGGGTGAATAACTTTACTGGGTGTTTTGTATAGACTACCCAACAGTAACAGGGACATCGAGGAGCAGATAGGGAGTCAAATTCTGGAAAGCAGTAACAATAACAGGGTTGTTGAGGTGTGAGATTTTAATCTCCCAAATATTGATTGGCATCTCCCTAGATTGAGGTGTTTTGATAGGGTGGAGTTTGTTAGGTGTGTTCAGTAAGGTTTTGTGACGCAATATGTAGATAAGCCTACAAAAGGGGAGGCTGTACTTGATCTGGTATTGGGAAATGAAACAGGCCAGGTATCATGTCTCTCAGTGGGACAGCATTTTGGAGATAGTGATCACAATTCTGTCTCTTTTACCATACCTTTAGACAGGTATAGGATTAGGTAAGTTAGGGAAACCTTTAATTGGAGTAAGGGGAACTATGAGGCTATCAGGCTGGAACTTGTAAGCATAAATTGGAAACAGATGTTCTCAGGGAAACATACCAAAGATATGTAGAAAATGTTCAGGGGATATTTGCGTGGGGTTCTGAGTAGGTACGTTCCAATCAGACATGGAAAGGATGGTAGGGTACAAGATCCGTGGTGCACAAAGGCCTTTGTAAATCTAGTCAAGAAGAGCTTACAAAAGGTTCAAAAAATGCGGTAATGATATGAATCTGGAAGATTATAAGGCTGGCAGGAAGGAGCTTAAGAATGAAACCAGGAGAGCTAGAAGGGGCCATGAGAAGGCCTTGGCAGACAGGATTAAGGAAAACCCCAAAGCATTCTGCAAATATGCGAAGAGCAAGAGGATAAGACGTGAGAGAATGGGACCAAACAAGTGTGACAATGGAAAAGTGTGTATGGAACCGGAGGAAATAGCGGAGGTATTTAATGAATCATTTGCTTCAGCATTCTTGATGGAAAAGGATCTTGGCGATTGTAGGGATGACTTGCAGTGGACTGAAAAGCTTGAGAATGTAGATATTAAGAAAGAAACTGTGCTGGGGCATTTGGAAAGCATCAAGTTGGATAAGTCACAGGGCCATGAAGGGATGTACCCCAGGCTACTGTGGGAAGGGAGAGGGGAGATTGCTGAACCTCTGACGATGATCTTTGCATCATCACTGAGGATCTGAGAGGTTTCGGAGGATTGGAGGTTTGCGGATGTTTTTCACATATTCAAGAAAGGGAGTAGGGATAGCTCAGGAAATTATAGGCTAGGGAGTCTTACTTCAGTGGTTGGTAAGTTGATGAGAAGATCCTGAGAGATAGGATTTATGAACATCTGGAGAGGCAAAATATGATTAGGAATAGTCAGCAAGGCTTTGTCAAAGGCAGGTTGTGCCTTCCGAGTCTGAATGATTTTGTTGAGGATGTGACTAAACACATTGATGAAGGAAGAAGATGCAGTATATATTGATTTCAGTAAGGCATTTGAGAAAGTACACCATGCAAGACATATTTAGAAAGTAAGGAAGCTAGGGATCCAAGGGGACATTGCTTTGTGGATCCCGAACTGGCTTGCCCACAGAAGACAAAGAGTGGTTGTAGATGGGTCACATTCTGCATGGAGGCCGGTGACCAGTGGAGTGCCTCAGGGATCTGTTCTGGGACCCCAAGTCTTTGTGATTTTTATAAATCACAATAAATGAGGAAGTGGAGGGATGGGTTAGTAAATTTGATGATGACACAAAGGTTTGGGGTGTTGTGGATAGTGTGGAGGGCTGGCAGAGGTTACAACGGGACATTGATAGGATGCAAAACTGTGCTGAGAAGTGGCAGATGGAGTTCTAACCAAATAAGTGTGAAGTGGTTCAATTTGCTAGGTCAAATATGATGGCAGAATATAGTATTAATGGTAAGACTTGGCAGTGTGGAGGATCAGAGGGATCTTGGGGTCCGAGTACGTAGGAGACTCAAAGCTACTATGCAGGTTGACTCTGTGGTTAAGAAGGCGTAGGATTGTTTAAGAGTCGAGAGGTAACGTTTTAGAGTTGAGAGGTTATAAGAGGGATAGATCGAGTTGACGTGGATAGGCTTTTTCCATTGAGAGTAGGAGAGATTCAAACAGAAGGACATGATTTGAGAGTTAGGAGGCAAAAGTTAAATGGGTAACACGAGGGGGAATTTCTTTACTCAGAGAGCGGGAGCTGTATGGAATGAGCTTCCAGTAGAAGTGGTAGAGGCTGGTTCGGTATTGTCATTTAAAGTAAAATTGGATAGGTAAATGGACAGGAAAGGAGGATTATGGGCTGAGTGGAGGTCGGTGGGACTAGGTGAGAGTAAGCATTCGACACAGACTAGAAGGGCTGAGATGGCCTGTTTCCATGCTGTATTTGTTTTATGCTTACATTTTGCAGCTATGCAGGACCTTGGTCAGACCCCAGTTGGAGTACTGTGCTCAGTTCTGGTCGCCTCACTGCAGAAAGGATGTGGGAGCCATAGAAAGGGTGCAGAGGAGATTTACAAGGATTTTGCCTGGATTGGGGAGCATTCCTTATGAGAAGAGGGTTGAGTGAACTCGGCCTTTTCTCCTGGAGTGACGGAAGATGAGAGGTGATTTGATAGAGGTGTACAAGATAATGAGAGGCATTGATCGTGCGGATAGTCAGAGGCTTTACTCCAGGGCTGAAATGGCTAGCACGAGAGGGCATAGTTTTAAGGTGCTTGGAAGTAGGTACAGAGCAGAGGTCAGGGGTAAGTTTTTTACACAGAGAGTGGTGAGTGTGTGGAATGGGCTGCTGGCAGCGGTGGTGGAGGCGGAAACGATCGGATCTTTAAACTCCAGGATGGTTACATGGAGCTCAGAAATATAGAGCACTATGGGTAAAACGTAGGTAATTCTAAGGTAGAAACATGTTCAGCACAGCTTTGTGGGCCAAAGGGCCTGTATTGTCCTGTATGATTTCTATGTTTGTTTGTTTCTACTGATCACAGTAATGTTCAGTGTCAGACACCCAGTGACTGTTAACACAATCTCCCACAGTCTGGTACTTACTCCAGTTTCTGTATTTTACACTCCGGGTTCCTCAGAGCCGCAGACACCAGTTTCACTCCTGAATCTCCCACGTCGTTCTCCCCAAGTCTAAACACAAACAGACAGATTGATGAACAAAGTGATTCAAACCGTGGATCTGAGGGAATTTCACTCACTCGGATATTTCAGGAAACATTAAACTCTTCAGTAAATCACTGATCAGAATTCCCATCACTGTCAATGTCCCTCACTGCCCAGCTCCAGGGTATTCGACGAATGTCAATAATTTAGTCTGTCGGTGTGACCCTGTAAAGTCCACATATTCTCTCTCATTTCCACATGGCTCAACAAAATGTTCCACACAGAAATGCAGAAATGTCAATGGGACACAGTAAAATAGACCCCCCCCCCCGAGCTAAAGGGATGGTGAAGAGAGACCCCACAGAGGGAAGGGGGATGAGGAAGAGAAATCCCACAGGAGGGAGGGAGATGGGGAAGAGAGATCCCACAGGAGGAAGGGGGATGGGGAAGAGAGATCCCACAGGAGGAAGGGGGATGGGGAAGAGAGATCCCACAGGAGGAAGTGGGATGGGGAAGAGAGATCCCACAAGAGGAAGGGGGATGGGGAAGAGAGATCCCGCAGGAGGAAGGGGGATGGGGAAGAGAGATCCCACAGGAGAAAGGGGGATGCGGAAGAGAGACGCCACAGGAGGAAGGGGGATGGAGAAGAGAGACCCCACAGGAGGTAGGTGAATGGGGAAGACAGATCGTACAGGAGGAAGGGGGATGGGGAAGAGAGATCCCAAAGGAGGAAGAGGAATGGGGAAGAGAGATCCCACAGGAGGAAGGGGGATGCAGAAGAGAGACCCCACAGGAGGAAGGGTGATGCGGGAGAGAGACTCTACAGGAGGAAGGGGGATGTGGGAGAGAGATCCCACAGGAGGAAGGGGAATGGTGAAGAGAGACCCCACAGGAGGAAGGGGGATGGGGAAGAGAGATCCCACAGGAAGAAGGGGGATGGGGAAGAGAGGTCCCAAAGGAGAAACGGGGACTGTGTACAGATCCCAAAGGCGGAAGTGGGATAGCGAAGAGCGTTCCCCAGGAGGGAGATGGGAGAGAGTTATACCACCGGAGGAAGTGGGATGGGGGAAGAGAGATCCTACAGGAGAATGGAGGATGGGGAAGAGAGATCCCACAGGTGCAAGGGGGTTGGGAATAGAGATCCCATAGGAGGATGTGGGATGCGGAAGAGTGATCCCAGAGAAGGAAGGGGATGGGGAAGAGAGGTCCTGCAGGAGGAAGGGGATGGGGAAGAGTGATCCCAGAGAAGGAAGGGAGATGGGGAAGAGAGATGCCTCAGGAGGAAGAGGATTTGGAAGAGAGCTCCCATTAGAGGAAGGGTTATGAGGAGAGAGATGTCGCAGGTGGAAGGGGATGAGGAAGAGGGATCCCTAAGGAGGAAAGGGGATGGATAAGAGAGATCCCACAGGAGTAATATGATGGGGAAGAGAGATTCCACAGGAGGAAGGGGGATGGGCAAGAGAGATCCCACAGGAGGGAGGGGTTGTGGGAGAGATCCCACATGAGGATGGCGGATAGGGAAGGGATATCCCACAGGACGAAGGGGGATGGGGAAGTGAGATCCTACAGGTGGATTGCTACCCGTGCCACGTGCTACTGAGGCTAGAAGTAGGAAGATAATGCAGCTAAATACGTGGCTGAGGGGATGGTGCATGAGGGAGAGGTTCATGTTTCTGGACAATTGGGCTTTCTTCCAGGGGAGGTGGGACCAGTTTGAATTGGATAGTTTGCACCTGAACTGGAGGGGACTAACATCCTTGCCGGTAGGTGAGCAAGTTCTGCTCCGGGTGTTTTATACTAGATCGCAGTGGGACGGGAACCAGATTGTTAGATTAGATCATGATGTGGAGGAGGTGAAGGGTCATGCCAGGACTGCTTGTATAGACAGATATCAATTATTCGTATGTGATAGAAATGTTCTCAGTTGCATCTATTTCAATGCAAGGAGTATTGTGTGTAAGGCAGATGAGTTTAGGTTGTGGATTGGCACTTGATGATTTTGACATTATTGCTATTAGTAAGACTTGGTTGCAGGAGGGACAGGACTAATAACTACATAACCATATAGCAATTACAGCACGGTAACAGCCCATTTTGGCCCTTCTAGTCCGTGCCGAACGCATTTTCTTACCTAGTCCCACTGGCCCGCAGTCAGCCCATAACACTCCATTCCTTTCCTGTCCATATACCTATCCAATTTTACTTTAAATGACAATACTGAACCTGCCTCTACCACTTCTACTGGAAGCTCATTCCACACAGCTACCACTCTCTGAGTAAAGAAATTCCCCCCTTGTGTTACCCTGAAACGTTTGCCCCCTAACTCTCAACTTATGTTCTCTTGTTTGAATCTCCCCTATTCTCAATGGAAAAAGCCTATCCACGTCAACTCTATCTACCCCCCTCATAATTTTAAATACCTCTTTCAATTTCCCTCTCAACCTTCTACGTTCCAAAGTGTAAAGACCTAACTTGTTCAATCTTTCCCTGTAACTTAGTTGCTGAAACCCAGGTAACATTCAATTAAATTGTCTCTATACGCTCTCTATTTTGTTGATATCTTTCCTATAATTCAGTGACCAGAACTGTACACAGTATTCCAAATTCGGCCTTACCAATGCCTTGTACAATTTTAACATTACATCTCAACTCCTATACTCAATGCCCTGATTTACAAAGGCCAGCATACCAAAAGCTTTCTTCAGCACCCTATCCACATGAGATTCAACCTTCTGGGAACTATGCACCATTATTCCTGGATCACACAGTTCTACTGCAATCTTCAATGCCCTATAATTTACCATGTATGTCCTATTCGGATTATTCCTACTAAAATGTAGCACCTCACACTTATCAGCATTAATCTCCATCTGTCATCTTTAAGCCCACTCTTCTAAGTGACCTAAATCTCTCTGCAGACTTATTAAACCTTCTTCTATATCCACAACACCACTTACCTTAGTATCATCTGCATACATACTAACCCAATTTACCACCCCATCATCCAGATCATTAATGTATATGACAAACAACATTGGATCCAATACAGATCCCTCAGGCACATCACTAGTCACCGGCCTCCAAACTGACAAACTGTTATCCACCACTACTCTCTGGCATCTCCCATGTAGCCACTGTTGAATCAATTTTACTAATTCAATATTAATACCTAACGATTGAATCGTTCTGTGCAGAACCTTGTCAAAGGCCTTACTGAAGTCCATATAGACAATATCCACTGCATGACCCTCGTCAAATTTCCTCGTAACCCCTTAAAAAAATTCAATCAGATTTGTCAAACATGACGTTCCACGTACAAATCCATGTTGACTGTTCTTAATCAGACCCTGTCTATCCAGATAATTATATATACCATCTCTAAGAATACTTTCCATTAATTTACCAACCACTGACGTCAAACTGACAGGCCTTTAATTGCTAGGTTTACTCTTAGAACCCGTTTTGAACAATGGAACCACATGAGCAATACGCCAATCCTCCGGCACCATCCCTGTTTCTAATGAAATTTGAAATACTTCTGTCAGAGCCCCTGCTATTTCTACACTAACCTCCGTCATGGTCCTAGGGAATATCCTGTCAGGATCCGGAGAATTATCCACTTTTATATTTTTTTAAAAGGCCAGCTTCATGTTCAATTGTTTCAGAGGTGATGGGGGTAGGGATGAAAGGGGAAGGAGTGGCATGACGATTCACGGAGAATATGACAGCTGTGCGTAGATGGAGGGATTGTGTACAGAGGCCATATGGGTGGAGCTGAGGAACGGGAAATGTGTGAGCACACTAATAGGGTTGTATTATAGACCGCCCTATAGTCAGAATTGGAGGAGCAAATCTGTAGATAGGTAGTACATCAATATAAGAAACAGGAAGTTGTAATCGTTAGGGGATTTTAACTTTCCACATATTGACGGGGTCTCCCACTCTGAGAAAGGGTTAGATGGTGTGGAGTTTGTCAAATGTGTTCAGGAAAGTTTTCTAAATCAATATGTTGAGGTACCAACAAGAGAGGGTGCAGTACCTGATCTCCTATTACGGACCCAGACAGGTCAGGTGACAGAAGTATGTGTAGGTGAACATTTTGTGTCCAGTGACCATAATGTCATTAGTTTCAAGATAATTATGGATAAGAATCAGACTGGTCCACCAGTTAAGGTTCTGAATTGGAGAAGGGCCAATTTTGTGGAAATGAGAGAGGATCTGGGAAGAGTGGATTGGAATAAGTTGTTTTCTGGCAAGGATGTGTTCAGTAAGTGGAACGCCTTCAAGGGTGAAATTTTGAGAGTGCAGAGTTTGCATGTTCCTGCCAGGATTAAAGGCAAAGTTAACAGGCAGAGGTTAACCTTGGTTTTCAAGGGATATTGGCAATCTGGTTAAGTAGGTGTTTAGCAGGTATAGGTAACAAGGAACAAATGAGGTACTTGAAGAGTATAGAAAATGTAAGGGAATACTAAAGAAGGAAATCAGGAAGGCAAAAAGAAGACATGAGGTTGCTTTGGCAGATAATGTGAAGGTAAACCCGAAGGGTTTCTACAAGTATATTGAGAGTAAAAGGATTGTAAAGGATAAAATTGGTCCCCGAGAAGATCAGAGAGGTCGTCTATGTTGGAGCCTCACGAGATGGGGGAGATCTTAAACAGTTTTTTGTGTCAGTGTTTACTCAGGAAACTGGCATAGTGGATATGGAATTAAGGCAAACAAACAGTAGTGTCATGGAACATATAGAGATTAAAGAGGAGCTGCATGCTGCCTCACAGTAAATAATGATAGATAAATCCCCCGGAACTGACATGATATTCCCTCGTATCTTGAGGGAGACTAGTGTAGAAATTGCAGGAGCCCTGGCAGAAATATTTAAAATGTCCTCAGCCAGGGGTGCAGTGCCAGAGGATTGGAGGGTAGCTCATGTAGTTCCGTTGTTTGAAAAAGGCTCCAAAAGTACACCAAGTAATTACAGGCCAGTGAGCCTGACATCAGTAGTAGGTAAATTATCAGAAGTTGTTCTGAGAGATCGGATATAGAAGGATTTGGACAGCCAAGGGCTGATTAACGATAGTCAACATGGCTTTGTATGTGGTAGATTGTGTTTAATGAATCCTGTAGTGTTTTTCCAGGAGGTTACCAAGAATGCATATGAAGGAAAGGCTGTGGATGTTGTCTACTTGGACTTTTGTAAGGCCTCTGACAAGGTCCCACGTAATAAGTTAGTTCAAAATGTTCAGACACTAGGTATCCATGGAGAGGTTGTAAACTGGATTTGAAATTGGCTGTGTCAGAGAAGACAGAGAGTAGTAGTGGATGATTGTTTCACAGACTGGTGTTGTGTCTCAGGGATCTGTGCTGGGACCATTGTTGTTTGTTGTCTATATCAATGATCTAGATGATAATGTGATTAATTGGATCAGCAGGTTTGCTGATGACACTAAGATTGGAGGTGTTGTGGACAGCGAGGAAGGCTTTCAAAGCTTGCAGAGGGATCTGGACCAACTGGAAAAATGGGCCAAAAAATGGCAGATGGAATTTATGACGTATGACATTTAACAATATAACAATCACAGCATGGAAACAGACCATCTCAGCCTTTCTGGTCTGTGCCGAATGCTCACTCTCACCTAGCCCCAGCTACCTGCACTCAGCCAATAACCACCCATTCCATTCCTTTCCTGTCCATATACCTATCCAATTTTTTTTAAATGACAAAATCGAACCTGCCTCTACCACTTCGACTGGAAGCTCGTTCCACATAGCTACCACTCTCTGAGTAAAGAAGTTCTCCCTTGTGTTACCCCTAAACTTTTGCCCTTTCACTCTCAACTCATTCCCTCTTGTTCGATTCTCCCCTACTCTGAATGGAAAGAGACTATCCACGTCAACTCTATCTATCCCGCTCATAATTTTAAATACCTCTTTCAAGTCCCCCCTCTTCCTTCTACGCTCCGAAGAATAAAGACCTAACTTGTTCAATCTTTCCCTGTAACGTAGGTGCTGAAACCTAGGTAACATTCTGGTAAATTTATTCTGTACTCTCTCTGTTTTGTTGACATCTTTCCTATAATTAGGTGACCAGAACTGTACACAATACTCCAAATTTGGCCTTAACAATGCCTTGTACAATTTTAACATTACATCCCAACTCTTATACTCAATGCTCTGATTTATAAAGGCCAGCATACCAAAAGTTTTCACCACCAACCTATCCACATGAGATTCCACCTTCTGGGAACTATGCACCATTTTTTCCTGGATCACTGTTCTACTGCATTCCTCAGTGCCCTACCATTTACCATATATGTCCTTTTTGGATTATTCCTACCAAAATGTATCACCTCACACATATCAACATTAAACTCCATCTACCACCTTTCAGCCCACTCTTCTCAGTGGCCTAAATCTTTGAACAACAAGCTTTGAAAACCTTCATTATCCACAACGTCACCTATCTTAGTATTATCTTCATACTTACTAATCCAATTTACCATTCCTTCATCCAGAACATTAATGTATATGACAAACAACATTGGACCCAGTACAGATCCCTGAGGCACACCACTATTCACCACTTTAATGCAGAAATGTGTGAGGTGTTGCATTTCGGAAGGACAAATCAAGGCAGGACATACATAGTAACTGGTAGGGCACTGAGGAGTGCGGAGGGTCAAAGGGATCTGGGAGTTCAGATACATAATTCCCTGAAAGTGGCGTCACAGGTGGACAGGGTTGTAAAGAAGGCTTTTGGCATCCTGGCATTCATAAATCAAAGTATTGAGTATAGGAGTTGGAATGTTATGGTGAGGTTGTATAGGACATCGGTAAGGCCAAATCTGGAGTATTCTGTGCAGTTCTGAAAACTGAACTATCGGAAGGATATCAGTAAGGTTGAACAAGTGCAGAGAAGATTTACTAGGATGTTGCCGGGTCTTCAGGAGTTGAGTTACAGGGAAAGATTGAACAGGTTAGGACTTTATTCCTTGGAGCATAAAAGAATGTGGGAATATTTCAAAGTGGTTTACAAAACTCTGAGGGGTATAGTCAGGGTAAATGCGAATAGGCTCTTTCCACATAAGATTAGGAGAGATAAATTACAAGAGGACTTGGCTTCGGGGTGAAAGGGGAAAGGTATCGGGGGAAATTCTTCACTGAGAATGTGGTGAGAGTGTGGAACGAGCTGCCATCTGATGTAGAAAATGTGGACTCACTCTTAAGCTTTAAGAATAAATTGGATAGATACATGGATGGGAGAGGTCTGGAAGGTTATGGACTGGGTACAGGTCAATGGGACAAGTGGAATAAAGTTTCAGCACAGAGCAGGGGCCGAATGGCTTGTTTTCTGTGCGCTGGTGTTTTATGATTTTATGATTCTATGAAGGGGTGTGGGGAGTAGAGTTCACTAAGGCGGGAAGATGGGGAAGAGAGATCCCACAGGAGGAAAGGGGAGGGGGAAAAGCAATCCCACCGGAGTAAGGGGGATGTGGAAGAGAGATCCCACAGGAGGAAGTGGGATGGGGAAGAGAGATCTCACAGAAGGAAGAGGAATGGGGAATAGAGATCCCATAGGATGATGGGGATGGGGACGAGAGACGAAACAGAAGGAAGTGGGTGGGGAAGCGAGATCATACAGGAGGCTGGGGGATGAGTAGGAGAGATCCCATAGGAGGAAGAGGGATGGGAAAAATAAATGCTATGGGAGGAAGTGGGATGGGGAAGAGAGATCCCACAGTAGGAAATGGGATAGGGAACAGAGATCCCACAGGAAGAAAGGGGTGGGGAGGTTAAATGCCACAGGAGGAAGGGGGATGCGGAAGAGAGATCCAACAGCAGGAAGTTGATGGGGAAGTGAGATCCCACAGATGGAAGTGGGATGGGAGCCGAGGCCCCAGAGGGTGAAAGGGGATGCGGAAGAGAGATCCTACAGGAGCATGGGGTGTGGAGAAGAGGGATTCCCCTGTCGGAATGGGGATGGGGAAGAGAAATTCATCAGGGGGAAGGGAGCTGGTGATGAGAGATCCCACAGAAGGAAGACGGATGGGAAAGAGATATTCCACGCCAGGAAGGGGGATTGGAGTGAGAGATCCCACAGAAGGAAGGGGGATGGGAATGAGAGATCCCACGGAAGAAAGGGGGATGGTGATGAGAAATCCCACAGGAGGAAGGTGGATGCTGAGGAGAGATCCAACAGTTGGAAGGAAGGGGGAGTGGGAACAGAGAGCCCAGAGGATGAAAGGGGGTTGGGAAAGTGAGATCACACAGGTGGATTGCTAACTGTGCCGTGTGCTAGTGAGACTAGAAATAGGAAGATAATGCAGCTGAATACGTGGCTGAGGGGATGGTTCATGAGGGAGGGGTTCATGTTTCTGGACAATTGGGATTTCTTCCAGGGGAGGTGCGACCAGTTCGAATTGGACAGTTTGCACCTGAACTGGAGGGGACTAATATCCTTGCCCGTAGCTTAGCAAGTTCTGCTCCGGGGGTTTTAAACTAGATTGTAGGCGGAGGGGGTAGAGTGTGAGAGCAGATAGTGAAGTGGAGGAGGACAAGGGTCATGCGATGACTGCTTGTATAGACAGATATCAAAGGTCTGTACGTGATAGAAATGTTCTCAGGTGCATCTATTTCCATGCAAGGGGTATTGCAGGTAAGGCAGATGAGTTTAGATCGTGGATTGGCACATGATAATTTTGACATTATTGCTATTAGTAAGACTTGGTTTTGCAGGAGGGGCAGGACTGGCAGCTTCATATTCTGGGTTTCCATTGTTTCAGATGTGATAGGGGGGAGGGATGAAAGGGGGTGGAGTGGCATTGCCAGTCAGGGAGAATATCACAGCTGTGCATAGACGGGAGAGCCCAGAGGGTTCATCTACAGAGGCCATATGGGTATAGCTGAGGAACGGGAAAGGTGTGACCACACTAATAGGGTTGTATTATAGACCACCCAATAGGCAGAGAAAATTGGAGGAGCAAATCTGTAGAGAGGTAGCACACCAATGTAAGAAACAGAAAGTTGTAATCGTAGGGGATTTTAACTTTCCACATATTGATGGGGACACCCACTCTGAGAAAGAGTCAGATGACGTGGAGTTTGTCAAATATGTTCAGGAAAGTTTTCTAAATCAATATGTTGAGGTACCAACGAGAGAGGGTGCAGTACCTGATCTCCTATTCGGGAACCAGACTGGTCTGGTGATAGAAGTATCTGTAAGCAAACATTTTTGGTCCAGTCACCATAATGTCATTAGTTTCAAGATAATTTTGGATCAGGATAGGACAGGTCCACCAGTTAAGGTTCTAAAATGGAGAAGGGCCAATTTTGTGGAAATGAGAGAGGATCTGAGAAGAGTGGATTGGGATAAGTTGTTTTCTGGCAAGGATGTGTTCAGTAAGTGGAACACCTTCAAGGGTGAAATTTTGAGAGTGCAGAGTTTGCATGTTCCTGCCAGGATTAAAGGCAAAGTTAACAGGCAGAGGGAACCTTGGTTTTCAAGGGATATTGGTGATGTGGTTAAGCAGGCGTTTAGCAGGTAAAGGCAACAAGGGACAAATGAGGTACTTGAAGTGTATAGAAAATGTAAGGGAATATTAAAGAAGGAAATCAGGAAAGCAAAAAGAAGACATGAGGTTGTTTAGGCAGATAATATGAAGGTAAACCCAAAGGGTTTCTTCAGTAAATTACGAGTAAAGGGATAGTAAAGGACAAAATTGGTCCCCTGGAAGATCAGAGTGGTCGTCTATGTTGGAGCCTCACGAGATGGGGGAGATCTTAAACAGTTTTTTGTGTCAGTGTTTACTCAGGAAACTGGCATAGCGGATATGGAATTAAAGCAAACAAACAGTAGTGTCATGGAACATATAGAGATTAAAGAGGAGGAGCTGCTTGCTGCCTTACTGCAGATAAAGGTAGATAAATCCCCCGGAACTGACATGATATTTCCTCGGACCTTGAGAAAGTCTAGTGTAGAAATTGCAGGGGCCCTGGCAGAAATATTTAAAATATCCTCAGCCACGGGTGCAGTGCCGGAGGATTGGAGGGTAGCTCATGTTGTTCCGTTGTTTGAAAAAGGCTCCAAAAGTACACCAGGTAATTACAGGCCAGTGAGCCTGACATAAGTACTACGTAAATTATTGGAAGGTTTTCTGAGAGATCGGATATACAAGGATTTGGACAGCCAAGGGCTGATTAAAGATAGTCAACATGACTTTGTGTGTGGTAGATCATGTTTAATGAATCCTGTAGTGTTTTTCGAGGATGTTACCAAGAATGCATATGAAGGAAAGGCTGTGGTTGTTGTCTACATTGACTTTTGTAAGGCCTTTGACAAGGTCCCACGTAATAAGTTAGTTCTAAAGGTCCTGACACTAGGTATCCATGGAGAGGTTGTAAACTGGATTCAAATTATCTGTGTGGGAGAAGACAGAGAGTGGTATTGGATGATTGCTTCTCAGACTGGAGGCCCGTGACTAGTGGTGTGTCTCAGGGATCTGTACTGGGACCATTGTTGTTTGTTGTCTATATCAATGATGTAGATGATAATGTGATGAATTGCATCAACAGGTTTGTGGATGACACTAAGTAGATGCGTTGTGGACAGCGAGGAAAGCTTTCAAAGCTTGCAGAGGGATCTAGACCAACTGGAAGAATAGGCCAGAAAATGGCAGATGGAATTTAATGCAGACAAGTGTGAGGTGTTCCATTTTGGAAGGACAAATCAAGGTACGACATACACGATAAACGGTAGGGCACTGAAGAGTGCGGAGGAACAAAGGGAGCTGGGGGTTCAGATACATAATTCCCTGAAAGTGGCGTCACAGGTAGACAGGGTTGTAAAGAAGGCTTTTGCCACCCTGGCATTCATAACTCAAAGTACTGAGTATAGGAGTTGGAATATTATGGTGAGGTTGTATGAGACATTGGTGAGGCAAAATTTGGAGTATCGTGTGCAGTTCTGATCACCTAACTATAGGAAGGATATCAGTAAGTTTGATAAAGTGCAGAGAAGATTTACTAGGATGTTGCCGGGTCTTCAGGAGTTGAGTTACAAGGAAAGATTGAACAGGTTAGGACTTTATTCCTTGGAGCATAGAAGAATGAGGGGAGATTTGATAGAGGTTTACAAAATTATGAGGGTATAGACAGGGTAAATGCGAATAGGCTCTTTCCACATAGATTAGGAGAGATAAATATGAGCAGACATGGCTTCAGCGTGAAAGGGCAAATGTTTAGGGGGAGCATTAGGAGAGACTTCTTCACTCAGAGGGTGGTGAGAGTGTGGAATGAGCTGCCATCTGATGTGGAAAATGGGGACTCACTCTTAAGCTTTAAGAATAAATTGGATAGATACATGGATGGGAGAGGACTGGAGGATTATGGACTGGGTGCAGGTCAATGGGACTAGCGGAATAAGGTTTCGGTACAGACTAGAAGGACCGAATGTCTTGTTTTCTGTGCTGTAGTGTTCTATGATTTTATGATTCTATGGGGAGGAGAGTTCCCACAGGCGAGATGGGGATGGGGAGGAGAGATCCCAAAGGAGGAAGGGGGATGGGGTAGAGAGAACCCACAGGAGGAAGGGGGATGGGGAAGAGAGATCCCACAGCAGGATGAGGCATGGGAAGAGAGATCCCATGGGAGGAAGGGGGATATAGAGAGAGATTAAACAGGATTAAGGGGGAAGGGGTTGAGAGATTGGCCAGGAGTAGGAGGGATGTGGAAGAGAGTTCCCACAGAAGGATGTGGGATTAGGAAGAGAAATCTCACAAGGGGAAGAGGGATGGGTAGAGAAATTCCACAGGACAATGGGGCATGCCAAAGAGAGATCCAACAGGAAGAAGTCAATGGGGGAGAGAGAACCCACAGGAGGAAGGGGGGTGGGGAAGAGAAATCCATAGAAGGAAGGGGGATGGAGAAGAGTGATCTCAGAGGTGAAAGGGAGTTGGGGAAGAGAGATCCCACAGGTGGATGGGGGATGGGGAAGAGAGATCCCACAGGAGGAGGAGGGATGGGGAAGAGAGATCCCACACGGGGAAGGGAGATGGGGAAGAGAGATCCCACAGGAGGAAGGAGGATGGGGAGGAGAGATTTCACGGTGGGGGGGGGTTGTGTGGAAAAGACTTCCCACAGAAGGATGAGAAAAGAGTAATCGAGAACCCACAGGAGGAATGGGGATAGGGGCGAGATTCCAAAGAATGGAAGGGGGTTTGGGATGAGAGGTCCCACAGGAGGATTCCAAGGGTAAACGATAATCCTGCAAGATGAGAGGATGCAGAATTTTTTTGTACGTGTGTGTTGGGTCTGAACAGAGGCCCAGAGGAGATGCACCCTTGCTCTTTGCGTGTCTGGAAGTGAGCAAAGTCACACACGGGGAATGGCAGTGTGAGGACAATCTCACAATGGTATTTCTTTCCTTCTCACTGGGACAGTCTGCTGACGGTCTCTTGTCCCTCACCGGGAAGGGGGTGTGAATCTCTGACCCACCTGCTGCAGTCAGTGTCGGTCTGGGTGTCAGTAACAGTGAGAAGGAATATTGTCAATGGACGTGTCACAGGCAGCGAGAAACACGGCCATTCCTGTGATTTACTACCATTAAACCAATGGCCATTGTTCACTGATCTGATGAAGTCTCCAACATCCCTTCACTAGGAACCTCATAACCCTCCCGTCCTTGGGGAATTACTGACCGATCCCCTGGGCATTTGTCAAAATTTTTCACAATCTGATTTACTACAAATTTACCGAAATCCCTTTACATTGAAACAACACAATGAGACACTCTCACAGTTCAGAATGAGAGATAAATCAAGTTACCTCAAATCCTGGCACTTGTGCAGCCCGGGACCCAGCCGCTGGATTCCTTCACACTGAATGTGGCAGTTCCCCAGGTCCAGGTGTTTTATTGTATCACAGAGTCCGATGACATGAGACAGGACCGCGCAGTCAATCGGGGTCAGTGTCATTCCACGGAATGAAAGTGTTTCCACAGATTCCAGTGCGGCCTGAGCCAGTCCACTATTCTGAGACTCAAACAGGTAGTGCAATGTGTTCAGGAGGCTCCTTTTACCAGCTTCACTCACTGTGTTTCCACTCTGGCGTTGAACCTCCTCCTTCACCCAGTCAATCACCCGGCAGGTTGTTTGATGAGGAAATGGACACAGAAACTCCTCCAGGCCCCGAGCTGTCATTGGGGAGGAGAGACCAGCAACAAAACGAAGAAATACCTCAAATCGTCCATCTGTCGTGTTGTGGGCTTCAGTGAGGTATTTCAGGATATCCCCGGGATGTGGATTCAGGAATTGTGCGACTGCAGCTACAAACTCTTGGATAGTGAGGTGTGGGAATGTGTACACCACGCTCCGAGCGGAATCCTCTCTCTCCAAAAGCTCCATCAGGAACCCGGACAGGAACTGGGAAGGCTGCAGATTGTAGTTGATCAAATCTCCATCTGTAAACACAATCTTCCTCTCGTACACTCCTCTGAAGGCCATCTGACCAACCCTGAGTAACACATCACGGGGGTTGTCAATCTCACGGCCGTGGTTTTTCAGGATGTTGTAAATATAGTAGGAGTACAGTTGGGTGACGGTCTTGGGAACTCGCTGTGGGTCTCTGACTCTTTGTGTGAAAAAGGGGCCCAGTGCCAGAGCAAGGATCCAGCAGTAGGAGGGGTTGTAGCTCATGGTATACAGGACCTCGTTCTCCTTCACATGTTTGAAAACAGCTTCCGCCACCATCTGATCTTCAAAATGTCTGATGAAATATTCCTTCCGTTCCTCACCAACAAATCCCAGGATTTCAGCCCAGATACTGATGTCTGCCTTTTCCAATAAATGTAATGCAGTGGGGCGGGTGGTCACCAGCACTGAACACCCTGGGAGCAGCTTGCCCTGGATTAAACGGTACACAATGTCAGACACCTTGCACTTGAATTCAGGATCTGTGTCCTGTGATTCTGTGTCTCTTCGACCATCAACAAAGTTGATTTTGTCCTTAAATTCATCCAAACCATCGAATATGAACAGCATTCCCTCTGTCTGTTTCCAGATCTCTCCCAGCATATTCCCAAAGTAGGGGTAATGATGCAGAATCAGTTCTTTCAGGTTTATTCTGCAGTTAATGGTGTTTAAATCCCGGAATTTGAAACTGAAGACAAACTGGAATTGTTGGTATATCTTCCCCGTGGCCCAGTCATAAACAATCTTTTGTACCATTGTTGTTTTCCCGATCCCTGGGACTCCGGCCACTGCTGCGGACATCCCTGATTTGTTTCCAAAGAAATATCTTTGCAATTTTTGAACAAAGCTCTTCTTGAATAACTGATCAGTCCGAATTTTTTCTAGCTTACCACGGAGATCTTTTTCTCTCCACTCCTCGTGATCTCTGCCTCTTGCGAGCAGCTCATGTTCCACCAGTGTCCGATCTCGAACAGTAGAAATGACCGTGAGCTCAGCGTATCGATCAACCAGCTGGAAAACCTTCACCTTCTCCCTCATCAGGATCGTGTTCACTCTCAGTGTTTCAGTTTGTGCCCGCAGAGTCTCCATGTGTTTCCTTCGAACATCTTAGGACGGACAGAAATAGGTTGGCAATGCCTGATCTGATGTACATGGAGCATACAACATATTTTCTTTAAATAAAAAAAATTCTTGTGAAAGACATTGTTTGGGTGAAATTCGGAGATCAGAGATTAGAGTGTCAGAAGATGAAAGACGGCCCAGAAACATTTCTGATCTGATTCAGATCCGCTGTTAAATGCTCCACTCTCCCCTCTGTTGGTAGTTTGCAGATTCCCCGGTGTTCCAGCGAGCACCAAGTGCACACATGATTCTGGAGAGGAGAGTGTTGTGTGGACCGGGTGGTTTCACTGCTTTCACTGCTCAGCTTCTGCTGAACTGTGCAACCCTACAGAGGGTAACAGTGGAGGAGGAGGGCATTTACTTGCTCTACTGACTTTTACTTCTCTCACAATGGACCCCATGTTCTTGACAGTCCTTTAGGATTAAGCTGTCACAAAAAAGGAACATAATTTCAGTTTCCTTTTCCAGGCTGAGCCAGTCACGATGTAACACACCCCGCACTGGTCTACAGTCTCTAATTCTCCGAGGAGCTGGTACATGAACCCAGGCAATTCCCCGATGATGTGCGGAAGAGCAGGAAGCTGAAGAGGATGGCAGCGGTAACAGGGAACTCTGAAGTCAGGAGGACAGGCAGGCGATTCTGTGGACACCGATGGTACTTTGTCTCTCAGGTGCCATTGTCCGAAATGTTTCTGGACGCGTCCACAATACCCTGAGAAGGGAGGTTGAGCAGTCAGAAGTCATAACAAACATTGGTAACAACGACATAGGAAGAGAAAAGGGAGGAGGTCTGGAAAACAGAACACAGGGGGTTAGGAAAAAAGCTGAGGAGCAGGAACTCAAAAGTAGTGATCTCAGGATTGCTGCCTGTGCCACCCGACAGTGGCAATAGGAATAGAGTGAGGTGGCAGAAAAATGTGTGGCAGAGCATTTGGAGCAGGGGGCAGGAATTCAGATTTCTGGATAATTGAGACCACTTCAGGGGTAGGTAGGGGCTGTACAAAAGGCACGGGTTGCACGTGAATCCGATAAGGATCATTATTCTTACGGGCAGATTTACTGGGGCTGTTAGGTGTTTTAACATGAAATGGCTGGGACTGGAACTAAGATGATAAAGCTGTGGATGAACCAGCAGTTTTACAAGTAGATGATGGTTTTAACATGAATGTTAGGGTGGACAAGCCAATGATTGGGTTCAAATACAGATGGAGCAAACTGTTAAATTGTACCACATCGACAACATTCAAAAGGGTGGAGATGCAGGACTAAACACATTATATTTAAATGCACGCAACATTCAGAATAGGTGGACGAACTTTTGGTGCAATTAGAGATTGTTTGGTATGATGTCGTGGGCATCACTGAGTCGTGGCTGAAAGAAGACCATAGCTGGGAGCTTAACGTTAGAAGATTTACATCTTATCGAAAGGACAGGCAGGAAGGCATACGTGTTGGTGATGTGGCTGTGCTAGTTCGAGGTGGAATCACATCTGCAGAAAGAGGTGACATAGGGTTAGATAATGTTGAAGCTTTGTGGGTGGAGGTAGGAAACTGTAAAAGTTAAAAAAAAGCTTTATGGAGATCCTATATTGGCCTGAAAATATCGAATGTGTGGGGTTGAGATTGCAAAGGGAGTTGGAAAAGGCATGTGTTAAAGCCAATGACGCAGTTGTAATGAAGGACTTCAATGTGCACGGGGAATAAGAAAATCAAACAAACGTCAGGAATCAGATTGCAAGAGAGGGAATTTATCGAGTTCCCACGAGATAGAGTTTCAGAGCAGCTTGTGCTTGAGACGACTCAGTGAAAGGCTGTCTTTGATTGGGTGTTGTGTAATAGCCCTGAACTTATGAGTGAGCTTAATGTAAAAGAACCATTAAGAGGTAGTGATCATAATCTGAGTGAATTCATAATACCGTTTTGGAAGGAGAAGCATAATTTACAGTATCAGTATCGCAATGGAATAAAGCGAATTACAGAGGCACAAGAGAGAAGCTTTCCCAGGTAGATTGGAGAAAGATACGAGCGGAGATGGCTGAAGCTTCCGGGTAAAGGTCTCAAGTTGCAGGATGGATACGGCCCACGGAGGAAGAAGTTCTCAAGTGACATGTGTAGGCAACCATGGGTGACAATGGAAGTTAAGGATTGCATAAAAGCCGAGGAAAGGGCATACAAGATAACAATAGTCAACTAAAAAAACTATAAGTAGGGAAAAGATGAAATATGAGAGCAGAAAAGCCAATAATATAAAGCAGGATAATAAACACTTTTTTTCAGTTATATAAAGATTAAAAGGGAGGTGAGAGTCCATGCTGGAACATTGGATAATGCGCACTCTGCGAGTGACAGGCAGTAGGAGTGAGTGCCATTGCTATCACAAAGGAAAAACATCTCAGCATACTGAAAGCTCTTCAGGTGCAAAGTCACCAGGGCCAGATGGACTACATCCCAGATATCTGAGAGAGGTTGCTGAAGTGATGACAAATGGATTGGTCATGCTCTTTGAAGAATCACTTTACTCTGGCATGGTCCCGGAGGACTGGAAGTTTGCTATTGTCACTCTACTCTTTAAGAAGGGAGGAAGGCAAAAGAAAGGAAATTATAGGCCAGTTAGCCAAACCACAGCGACCGGGAAAAAGTTGGAGTCTCTTATTAAGGTTGGGGTTTCGAGGTACTTGGAGACTAATGACAATATAAGTTAGCATGATTTCTGGTAGAATTCATTATGGAAGTAAGAAGCAGGGTGGACAAAGGAGTCCGTGGATCCCATTTACTTAGATTTTCAGAAGGCATTTGATAAGCTGCCACACATGAGTCTCCTTAACCAGATAAAAATCTATGGCGTCACAGGAAAGATACTGGCACGTGGAGCGGAATTGCTGACAGGCAGCAGGCAGCGAGTAGGAATAAAAGGGGCCTTTTCTGGTTGGCTGCCAGTGACCGGTGGTGATCCGCAGGGATCAGTATTGGGACCGCTGACTTTCAGATTGTTTGTCAATGATTTATATAATTGAATGTATGCATTTGTGGCAACGTTTGCGGATGATACAAAGATAGGTGGAGGGGTCTGTAGTGCGATTGCAACAGGGCTGAGACATGTTGGAAAAATGGGCTAAAAGGTGGCAGATGGAATACATCGTTGGAAATGTATGATAATGCATTTTGGTGAAAGGAGCGGACTATTATCTAAATAGGAAGAAGGTCCAAGAATCAGAGGTGCAGAGCGACTTCAGAGGGACATCGGAGCCTCGAGCAAAACTCACAGAAGATTAGTTTAAAGGTCAAGTCTGTGGTAAAGGTGGCAAAAAAGAAAATCGAATATAAATGCTGAGCCTTTACAGGACTGTATAGTCAGGCTGCACTGCAGGTGTGTTGTCAACAGCTTTGCTGAAAAGCTGAAGTACCTCTGAAAAGATGTGTGGTCATTAGAGAGAGTCCCGAGGAGATTCAGGAGGATGATTCCGGGAATGAAGGGGTTAACATATGGGGTGTGTTTTGGCAACTTTGGGCCAGTACTCATTGGAATTTTAAGGAATGCAAGGGAATCTCTTTTAAACTTGCAAAATGTTGAAAGGACCAGATAGGGTGAATGTGGAAAGGATGTTTCCTGTGGTAGGTGCATCCAGAACTAGGGGCCAGGGCATCCAAATTGAGGGGCGATCCTTTACAACAGGTAAGGAGGACTCTTTGAGCCAGAGAATAATGACAGTCTGTAAGGCTCTGGCTCAGACTGCAGTGGAGGCCGAGTCCATGGGTGTAATGAAGGCAGAAGTTCCTGATCGGTCAGGGCATCAAAGGATATGGCGAGAAGGCAGGTGTATGATGTTGAGTGGAATCGGGGATCAGCCATGATGGAATCGCGGAGCAGACTGATGGACTGAATGGCCTAGTTCTGCTCCCATGTCATGTTCTTATGCAGAAATAACAACAAATCTCTGCTCCACTTTGGATCAGAGGTGTGAGATTTCCCTTGCTGGAGTTGGATGTTCCAATTGGAATGGTCTGGCTTCAGTTTTGTCAAATCTCCAGATATTCAGCCCTACAGAAAAGGTGTTGTGACAAATGCAAATTCCTTCTTGTCACAGCAACAAGACCCTGCCTCCCAGACTCTGTTGGCCTCTAAACAGGCCTCTAAAGACACGTATTCAGACTCGCAGAGTGAAATAACAACAAAAACCTGTCCCCCAGACTCTGACAGTCTCTAAACAGGCCTCTAAAGAGACATATTCAGACTCTCAGTGTGAAATACAGACTTTGAGATTTCCATTCCATCACTTACCTTTCAGATGTTTGGGCACTTCAGATAAACCCCGCTCAGTGTCCATGTAGGCGAACTGGCCGTCACCTGTTCAAACAGATTAACCTGCATGAAATCTGTTCTGCGTAATACTGTAAATTCATCAACATTTACATCTGTAACACTCAGTGTATTGTTTACCCTACCACGTTCCTGTATTTCATTCAATATTCTGCTCAGCTTCGGTAAATGATGATGCAGTTTCACAAAGGATTCCCACATCACCCTCCGGGCCCCGGAGCCCTTCTCCATCACCAGATCCAGGAGGAGTTTGGAAGCTCCCGATCGGTTTCCCTTCTCCGCGAGCTCAGTCACGCTCTGTAATGAACAATGGGGAATATATTGAGGAGCGAAGGGATCGGTATAAATCTACCCTGAACGTGGACTGACCCAGCTCAGCACAGATCACTAACAGCCATTGAAGTGTTCATAGCGGGGGAAAGATTTTAAAAGAAGCGAACGGGGTCAGACGGTACTTTCAGCGCCGCGGATGGCAAGGTAATTATCCATTTGGCAAGATTTAGGCGGAGCGGACATAGTGTGAGTAAGCCAGAGATAGAGTGGGGAGCTTAGTCTTGTGTCAGAGAGGGTATGGTGAGCAGAGGCAGAGGCTTTAGGTAGATTTTATGTAATATTTTACCTCTTTTTCACGGTTAGAACAGTGGGAAAGCCAAGCAGGAGAGTGGAATACTCTTCCTACAGGGTGCAGCAAGGGGAGACATTCAATGTCCCCAATATCTACACCTTCAGGAATGCTTCTTACAGACTGTGCTAAGGAATTGGAGCTGGAGCTGGATGAACCCGGGATCATTCAAAAGGCTGAGAGGTTGACTAACAGGCTGTACGGGGAGGGTGCTATACCCAAGGGACAGGACACAGATAACTGAGTGACTGTAAGAAGGGGGAAGGGAGCAGGCAGCCACTGCAGGAAACTCTTCTGTAACAGGTATACGGATTTCAGTTTTGGGATATGGCCTAGCAGAGGACAGCCACGGCGATTACGCCTCTGGCTCTGAGTGGCGCTTTTTGAGTCAGAAGGGATGAGAAGAGGTGAGTTGCACTCACAGGGGGAATTCAATGGTCCGGAGAACAGACTGGAGATTCTATTTATGAGAACAAGTTTTCTGCATGGTGTCTTGCCAAGGTCAGAGATACCTTGCATCGAGTCTGAAACTTTCTTCAGGAAAGGGTGAGCTGCTGAGGTCGTGGTTCACGTTGGTACCAAAGACGAGAGTAGGAATTGTAATGAGGTCCTGCAAAGTGATTTCATGGAGTTCGGGGTAAGCTGAAAGGGCAGGTACTCTAGTGCTATGTTCTCAGGATTGCTACCCATAAAAGATGCGAATGAGGCCTGAAATAGCACGACAATATAGACTAACGTGTGGCTGATGAGATGGTGCATTATGGAGGGCTTCAGATATTTGGATGATTGGGCACTCTTCCAAGGAAGATGGGACCTGTAGAGACATGATCGTTTCATAGCCAAACTAGTGGGGGACTGATAACCTTGCGGGAAGGGTCGTAAGTGGCATCGGGATGGGGTGGTGTTAAACTCGAGTTTCAGGGCAATGAAGAACTAGTCCGGACAACGTAGTGACTGTCTGGGAAATATGTTGTGAAGTCAACTTACAGAGTCAGGACACTAAACATAGTGAAACTAATGTTCTGAGTTGCATATTATTTCAATGCAAGGAGGAAAGGTAGATGAGCCTAAAGCATTGGTTAGCACATTGAATTACAGCATTGTAACCATTGATGTGATTTGGTAGGAAGAGGTGTAGTCTGGCTTTTCAGCACTCCAGCGTTCCGTTGCGTTAGAACTGATTCAATGGAGCGGGAGGAATTAAAGAAGGAGAGGTGGCATCACTAGTCAGGAAAACTGTCCCTGCATTGCTCAGACAGGACAAACTGGAGGGCTCGTCTACTGAGACTGCATGGGTGAAACTGAACATTAAAACAAAGTGATGGGATTATATTATAGAGCACCCAACAGACAATGGATTTAGAGGATCAAATTTGTTGAGAGATCACAGATAGTTGCAAGAAACAGAAGGTTATGACGGTAGATAATTTTAACTTCCCATTTATCGACTGGGACACCCTTATTGTGAAGGGCTGGATGTGACAGTGCTGATCAAATGAGTTCAAGGTAGTTTCTGTAATCAATATATTGAGGTCATAACTATAGTCAGTGCGTACAGGAATTCTATTAGGGAACACGACAGTGCAAGTGACAGACGTGTGCAGGTAAACACTATGGATCTGGTGCCATTAGATTAAACATCATTATGGAACAGGGTAGGTCTGGTCTTCGGGTTAAGAATCTAAATTGGAGAAAGGCCCATTTTAATGGTATTTGAAAGGATCTGACGAAAGTGGATTGGACAGGTTGTGCTTGCTAAGTGTGAGGCCTCCAAAACTAAGATTTTGAGAGTGCAGAGTTTGAATGCATAAGTGACCACAAGTACAGAGTTTGAATGTTTGTGACGGAATAAAAGGCAGGGGTAACATGTTTAGGGACTCGAAGGGTCAAATGAGGTACTTGGTAAGTACAAGAAGTGCAAGCGTTACTAAAGGAGGAAATCAGGAGTGCTAAATTACAGCATGAGTTTGCTCTAGTAGACAAGGGAAAAGAGAATCACAAACTCTTCATCAAATATATTTGGAACAAAAGTATACCAATGGACAAAATTGGTCTTGAAGTTCAGAGCGGGCCTTTATGCATGAAGCTTAAAATGATGGGGGAGATTTAAATTGGGTTTTTTTTTTTTGCATTAATATTTACTCAGGAGATGAACAGATTCTTTAAAACGAAGAATGAAATCATGGATTCCACACAGAGTACGGATGAGGAGATATTTACTGTCTTGATGCAGATGAGGGAGGATAAATCCCTCGGGCTTTCCTTCGTACCACATTTGAGGCTAGTTCAGAGATTGCAGGTGCTCCAGTAAAGGTATTTAAAACGTCGGGTCGGATCCGGAAGTGTTGAAGGGTAGCTAATGTTGTTCTGCTGTTTGAAAAGACTGTAAGAATAAACCAGGGAATCACAGGATGGTGAGGCTAACACCAGTGATGGTAAAGTTATTGGCATGATTTCTAAGGGACTGAATATGAGTATGTTCCTAGACAAGCATTGATCAGGGATGGCCAACACTGATTTGTGCCTGGTGGATCCCGTTTAACCAATCTTATAGCTTCTCGAGGAAGTTACCAAGCAAATAATGAAAACAAGTCAGTGAATGATGTTTACATGAACTTCAGCAAGGCCTTTGACAAGGTCCCTCATGGGAGCCTGGTCAATAAGATTAAGTCGCTTGGCATTCATGACATGGCCGCAAGTTAGTTTAGATATTGGATACGCGAGAGAAGCTAAGAGAGGTGGTAGAGATTTGCTTCTCTGACTGGAGTTCTATGACTAGTAGTGTGCGGCAGCGATCTGTACTGTGTATGGTGTCTGTCATATATATCAACGCTCTGGATGATAATGTGGTAAACCGGGTCATCAAATCTGTGGAAGACACCAAGGTACTGACAGCGAGGCAGGTTATCAGAGCTTGCAGCGTGAAATGGAACAGCTGGAAAAAGGTGGAATGGAGATTGGGAGATAGAACTTAATGAAGACACGTGTGAGGTGTTGCAGTTTTTGAGAACAAACCACGAAAACACTAAGGCATTGAGTGGTAGGACATTGAGTAGTGCGGTAAAACTAAGGTATCAGGGAATACAGCTCCAAAATTTCTTGAAATTGTTGTCGAAGGTAGATGGCGTTGTAATGCCTTTAGGACATGGGTCTTCATAAATCAAAATATTGTTGGGATATTATGTCGAAATTGATGTTGCAGAGGCTAATTTGAAGCTACTTCTCAGAAGGATATAATAAGATTGAACGAGTGCAGAAAAAATACAGATTGTTCCCAGGACTTGACCTGAGATATAGGGAAAGTGTGAATAGGTTAGGACATTACTCCATAGAGTGTAGGTGGACCAGGAGAGGTGTGATAGAGGAATACACGTTTATAAAAGGTATAGATAGAGTAAATGTGAAAAGGCATTTACTACTGAGGTTGGTTGGGACGGGAATTAGAGATCATGTGGTAACGATGACAGGTGAAAGGCAATATGAGGGGAACCTGTTCACTCAGACGTTGCTGATTGTATGTAACGTGCTGCCATCGGAATAAGTCGATGTATATTCGATTTGAGCATTTAAGATCAATTTGGATAAGTTCATTCAATGGGTGAGCGATGGACGTCTCCAGTCCGAGATTTAGGCCAGGTAGAAGAGTGGGCTGAAAGATGGCAGATGGAGTTTAATGCTGATAAATGTGAGGTGCTACATTTTGGTAGGAATAATCCAAATAAGACACACAAGGTATATGGTAGGGCATTGAAGAATGCAGTAGACAAGAGTGATTTCTAATAATGGTGCATAGTTCCCTGAAGGTGGAATCTCATGTGGATAGGGTGGTGAAGAAACCTTTTGGTATGTTGTCCTTTATAAATCAGATCATTCAGTATAGGAGATGGGATGCAAAGTTAAAATTGTACAAGGAATTGGTGAGGCTGATTTTGGAGTATTATGTACAGTTCTGGTCACAGAATTATAGGAAAGATGTCAACAAAATAAAGAGAATACAGAGAAAATTTATTAGAATGTTACCTGGGTTTCAGCACCTAAGTTACAGGGAAAGATTGAACAATGGCCTACTCCTGCACCTATTTTCTATGTTTCTATGTTTAAGTTAGGTCTTTATTCTTTGGAGCATAGAAGGTTGAGGGGCGACTTGATAGAGGTATTTAAATTATGAGGGGGATAGATAGAGTTGACGCAGATAGGCTTTTTCCATTGAGAGTAGGAGAGATTCAAACAAGGGGACATGAATTGCGAGTTACGGGGCAAAAGTTTATGGGTAACATGAGGGGGAACTTCTTTACTCAGAGAGTGGTGGCTGTGTGGAACGAGCTTCCAGTAGAAGTGGTAGAGACAGGTTCGGTATTGTCATTTAAAGTATCACTGGATAGGTATATGGACAGGAAAGGAATGGAGGGTTATGGGCTGAGTGCGGGTTGGTGACACTAGGTGGGTGTAAGCATCGGCACAGACTGGAAGGGCCGAGATGGCCTGTTTCTGTTGTTGTATGGTTATATGAAAGCAAGTCAGTGCATGTTGAGCACATGGACTTCAGCAAGGCACTTGACAAGGTCCCTCATGAGAGCTTGGTCAATAAGATTTGGTAGTAAGTTGGTTTTGATATTGAATTCGCGACAGAAGTTGAGAGATGTAGTAGAGATTTGCTTCTCTGACTGGAGGTCTATGACTAGTGGTGTGCGACAGGGATCTGTACTGTGTCTGGTGTTGTCTGTCATATATATCAACGCTCTGGATGATAATGTGGTAAACCGGGTCATCAAATCTGTGGAAGACACCAAGTAGTGACAGCCAGGAAGATTGTTAGACTTGCAGCGGGACTTCGAACAGATGGAAAAGCGTGGAATGGAAACTGGCAAATAGAATTTAATGAAAGCAGGTTACGGTGTTGCACTTTTTGAGGACAATCCATGATAACACTGAGACATTGAACGGAAGGACCATCAGCAGTGCAGTAAAACCAAGATATCAGGGAATACAGATCGAACATTTGTTGCAGGTGTTGTCGAAGGTAGATGGCGTTGCTTTTAGGACATAGGCCAATAAATTAAAATATTGAATACATAAGTTGCAATGTTATGTGGAAATTGATGCTGCAAAGGCTTAATATGGAGCAATATGACCTCTCGGAAGGATAGCGGTAAGGTTTAAAGAGTGCAGAATAATTTACATGATGTTGCCCGGTCCTGAGGTCCGGTGATACAGGGAAAGCTTCAATAGGTTAGGGCATTATTCCACAGAATGTAGCAATATCAGGCGAGAGGTGATAGAGGTATTGTCATGACCGCAGAGCAGGGATCCTATCGCAGACCAAGTACTGTGCACACAGCAATATTAATTGAGGAGCAAATCCCGAGGTGCAAACAAATTCGGCGTCAAGGCTAAGGCAGAGATCAAAGCCTCCAGAGAAATCCAAAAATCAGAATCGGGAATCAGGCAGAGTCGACATTCAGACCGACGGAGTACAGATACGAATTCTGGAAAAGCTCAGGAAAATTCACTGGCTGAATCTGGCAACAAACAGGTGAAAACACAGGACTGAAATACACTGAGCAATAAACTGAGAGGCAGATGATAGGTGGAGCACAATGAGACACAGGTGGCAGCGATACGGGCAATAATGAGAAACAGATGAGAGACGGAGTACTCAGTAATACAGAGGCCGGAGTAGAGTAGGAGCGGGGACAGTAGCACTTGGCAACACAAAACCACAGACTGACAGCTGTGGGGAAAACACACAAAAACTGGAGGTACTGACAGGCATACAAGTGTAGCTGCAGATGCTTGGAATATTTTCAGTGATACTAAATTTTGTACTTCTCAGTACTAACAGCATGTGCTGTGGTAATTACAAACTTAAATCGGAACAGTTACAAGGAACAGAAGGTAACTGAACCGTGAGGCATGTTGGGATAGGGATCAAAAAATGGTCAGCAGTTCAAATGAGAGACGATGGTCAGTGTTGCCTGGTCAGTTGAAAATGGGTTTGAAGTCAGACTTGTGAACTGAGCTGAGACATAAGTCATAAGATAAATTTGATCTGTGGTTAAAAAAAACGTGGGTCATCAGGAGAACACAGATTGGTGAATGGCCATTAAGGCTGAACGTTTGGAACATGATGTGATGTCTGAGTGGTGTAAAGTGGTTTCCTGTCCACTTGCAATGTCCGCTAAGTGTGATATTACTGAAGTCACCTGTTAATCATTGTCTGTACCCTAACTTGTCCAAAAATGAATGTGTTCAGTAAACTGGACAGAGGTGAATAAAGGTTCAGTGTTTCTGCAAACAAAAACTCTTTTTTTTTATCTTGACCACAAGCATTGCGGGATTTTCATAGTTACACTGGTTTTGTCGGTCTGTGATTGACTTAGTAGAATCTACACTCAGTCTATGTTCTTTCCACTTACGTGATACTCCTGCCCGGTGAAGTGATCCTCGCCCATTAACATGGAGCCGACTTCCTCCACACCCTCCTCAATCGCCTGCTCCAGTCGCTCCATGTAGAATCTCGTCAACTGGAACAGGTGGTGATCCTCACAAGTTGACAGGAAGGCGGAGATGCTGGAGTTCAGATCTGTAAAATAGTAGATGTATCATGCATATGCGGACACGATGCCAATTGAAACCAAACCCATATTCAGGAACAGGGTCAATATCCCTCCGTTCCCGGCCGACTCATGAGTTCAAACGCATCTTTTTCCAGTCCCTCCCTCGGCAGCTTATTCCAGACACCGATCACTCTCTGTGGAAAACATGCGTCCTAAATCCCCTTTAAACGTTACCCTCTAACATTTGCAGAGTCACAGACTACCGCATTTATGGCTATCATGAATTCAATAACTTCTCTAAGATTGAGGCCTCAGTCTCCGTCACTCCAGAGAAAACAATCCAAGCTTGATCGACCTCTCCCGGAAGCCAATATTCTGTAATCATGGTCAAACTCGTCTGCACCCTCGCCAGATCATTCTCGTGATGTGGTTACCAGATTTGTGCTCAATACTGAGCTTGTCTCTTAACCAGCGTTCATGCAGCTTCAGCACAACTTTCAAAAATACATAGACACACATCATCTCGTCGTTAGCACACTACCAATTGTGTTACCACTTTCAGGGATCTATGCACACCCATCACAAGACCCGTCCGTACATCAGCCTTCCTAAAGGCCCCAGCATTCACTGTGCACATCGCTCACGAACTTGACCTCCCAAAGTGAAACTGCTCACATTTGCCCGGATTAACTGTACCTGGTGTCTCTATGTTCATATTTCTAATTGGATGCTGAACACTTTGACAACAGTCCCGAATTTACTCAACTCCGCCAACTAGTCATTTTGACTAATACATAGTGTACCATTAACTTATTTACATAAGTTATTAACTTCTTTACTCAGAGAGTGGTAGCTGTGTGGAATGAGCTTCCAGTAGGAGTGGTAGAGGCAGGTTCGGTATTGTCATTTAAAGTAACATTGGATAGGTATATGGACAGGAAAGGAATGGAGGGTTATGGGCTGAGTGCGGACCAGTGGGACTAGGTGAGAGTAAGCGTTCGGCACGGACTAGAAGGGCCGAGATGGCCTGTTTCTGTGCTGTAATCTTTATATGGTTATACGTCACACACGACGTATCGCGAGTCTGTAAATCGACGAACCAGTTCACATAAGTGATTCTATATATAATCATTTTGAACAACACATAGTTTATTATTAAGTTATTTATCCCACACGCGACACATAATGAGCCAGTGATCCTTGCGGAGACTACTGATCACAGACCATCACCCAGAAGAACGCTCCTCCAGTCCTGACTCTATTGTATGTGACCAAGACGACACTGAAATCAATGTACAAAGTCTCCACTGAAGATTGCTCAACCCACCACGTCGATTGTCCATTTCCCTCTATAGGTGCTGCCTGATCTACTGAGCTCCTCGCAGCATTTTGTGCATCGCCCTCTCTACTTACCATCTTGTTTTATTTTTATCCTATTCGCCAAGGACATTTCATTGCTTCAGTGGTCCCCTCAGATTCCCTGTTTAACTTTTCTTCTACTCGCTGTCTCCTACACGCGGCCTATTCTCCCAGAATAGCACGGTCTTTAACACCGCCACAGAAAACAGACACGGGAGAACTCCCCGTATCTCCATGCTGCATCAATTCGAAAACCCGAAAATAACATCTGTATCTCTCATTGGCTGTTGGAGGCATTTCCCATATCAGGATGTACCAGATACTGACAGAAATTCTGTCTGTTTCTTCGACTGTTACATTGCCCAGTTTCGCCCGCATCCACCGTATCCTTCTCCTTTCACTCAGGTGAAGATTTGCATGGTGAGCGGAGTGATTCGACCATTCCCGTTGTTAGGTCCCTGCGCTGGACCTGGTGAATTCTTCCAGTGCTCAAGGTCGCTTTAACAGTAGGAGCAATGACCCCATTTGATGCCACTTTTTCAGTGCCCCTTTAGCACCCAAGTTTATTCCTATGATGGTTTGACTACACATGTACCATCAGGACAGAGTTTTAATGAGAGATACCAGTGAACATACCTGTGTGCATTCTGAATTTGACTAACTTTGCTGGATTGTCGTCTTCTTGTCCGCGTTTCGGGTTGAAAAAAGAACCACCTACTGGCCATGATCTGAATTACACAAAAAAGCAGAATGAGTCAGTTATTCATAGTTTAAAATGAAATAATTTAATGAATAATTCAAAGCACTTCTGTAAGGTCGCTGCTCAGTCTCCTACATTCCGTGGAGTAAAGACGGAGTGCCCATCCTCTCCCCGGAACTGAGGCCTTCTGGCCCTGACACACTCTCTCAAATCTTCTCTGCACTCTTACCTCTTTAACCAAACCTTTTCAAACATAATGGCTAGAACTATACTTTACATTGCAAATACAGTCTCACCAATAAATTATACAATGGCACCATGGTGGTCAACGCAAGACTTTACAGTTCGAACAACCCGGTTGCAATTCCCGCCGCTGCCTCTAAGAGTTTCCAGGTGTTATCTGTGATCGTATGGGTTTTTCCAGATGATCCGGTTGCCCTCCACAGTCTTAAGAGGTAATTGGTTAATCGGTCATTGTAAATTGTCCTGTGTCTAAACTATGATTAGATCGTGGGACTTAAAGCGTGGCGAGACTTACTGTATCTCAAAAAAATATATAATCATGTCGCAACTCCTGCACTCAGGCCCTGACTGTTGTAGGACGGCATGGTAAACACCTCTTCACCATCCCGCTTCGCCACGTTGAGCGAACTTTGCATTTATACTCCTCGGTCTCTCTGGTCTCCGAAAATCTCGCACCGTGAGATGCTTGTGGTGATGTTCAAGATGAAACTGAAAAGCACCAGGAAAACCAACGTACCAGTAAAGTTTAATGTTGAGATCATCCCTCAAGAATATGCCATGGAGTTGAAGAACAGATTTATGGACTAAAGCTGGTAGAGAGAAAGGCAAAAGAGCCATAGATAGAAAAGTGCTTTGATCTCACACAAACACACACACACACACACACACACACACACACACACACACACACACACACACACACACACACACACACACACATACACATATATATATACACACATACAATGTAGATTGGAACAAATATCTCCAAATGAGCACAACGTTCAAGAAGTTAGGAAGGAAAGACACGGCAACTTACTTGAAGGGGAGCTGTAAAGAAGCTGATGAAACCAACAGAATTGGTAAAACGAGAGTTTTTATGATGTTGTAGCTATTAGTGAAACATGGTTGCAAGAAGGATGTGATTGGCAACTAAATATTCCTGGATTTAGTTGCTTCAGGTGTGATAGAGTAGGAGGGGCCAGAGGAGGAGGTGTTGCATTGCTTGTCCGAGAAAATCTTATTACGGTGCTTTGGAAGGGTAGATGAGAGAGTTCCTCTAGGGAGGCTATTTGGGTGGAATTGAGGAATGGGAAAGGTGTAGTAACATTGATGGGAGTGTATTATAGGCCACCTAATGGGGAGCGTGAGTTGGAAGAGCAAATGTGTAAGGAGATAGCAGATATTTGTAGTAAACACAAGATGGTGATTGTGGGAGATTTTAATTTTCCACACATAGGTTGGGAAGAGCATTCTGTAAAAGTGCTGGATGGTTTAGAGTTTGTGAAATGTGTGCAAGGTAGTTTTTTGCAACAATACATATAAGTAAGGACTTGAGATGGGGCAGTGTTGGATCTCCTGTTAGGGAATGTGATAGGTCAGCTGACAGATGTATGTGTTGGGTAGCACTTCGGGTCCAGTGATCACAATAGCATTAGCTTCAATATAATTATGGAGAAGGTCAGGACTGGACCTAGAGTTGAGATTGTTGATTGGAGAAAGGCGAACTTTGAGGAGGTGCGAAGGGATTTAGAGAGAGTGGATTGGGTCAAGTTGTTTTATGGGAAGGATGTCATCGAGAAATGCAGGTCATTTAAGGGTGAAATTATGAGGGTACAGAATCATTATGTTCCTGTTAGGTTGAAAGGAAAGGTTAAAGGTTTGAAAGCACCATGGTTTTCAAGAGATATTAGAAACTTGGTTCGGAAAAAGAAGGATGTCTACAATAGATATAGGCAGCATGTAGTGATGGAGTTGCTCGAGGAATATAAAAAATGTAAAAGGAATCTTAAGAAAGAAATTAGAAACGCTAAAAGAAGATACGAGGTTGGTTTGGCAAATAAGGTGAAAGTAATACTGAAAGGTTTCTACAGTTATATTAAAAGCAAGAGGATAGTGAGGGATAAAATTGTTCCCTTAGAGAATCAGGGTGGTCAGCTATGTGTGGAGCCGAGGGAGATGGGAGAGACTTTGAACGATTTCTTCTCTTCGGTATTCACTAAGGAGAAGGATATTGAATTGTGTACGGTGTAGGAAACAAGTAAGGAAGTTCTGGAACCTATGACAATTAAAGAGGTGGAAGTACTGGCACTTTTAAGAAATTTAAAAGTGGATAAATCTCCGGATCCTGACAGGATATTCCCCAGGGCCTTGAGGGAAGTTTGTGTAGAGATAGCAGGAGCTCTGACGGAGATCTTTCAGATGTCATTAGAAATGGGGATTGTGCCGGAGGATTGGCGAATTGCTCATGTGGTTCCATTGTTTAAAAAGGGTTCTAGAAGTAAGCCTAGCAATTATAGACCTGTCAGTTTGACATCAGTGGTGGGTAAATTAATGGAAATTATTCTTAGAGATAGTATTTATAATTATCTGGATAGACAGGATCTGATTAGGAGTAGCCAGGATGGATTTGTGCGTGGAAGGTCATGTTTGACAAACCTTATTGAATTTTTTGAAGAAGTTACAAAGAATGTTGACGAGGGTAAGGCCGTGGATGTAGTCTATATGGACTTCAGCCAGGCCTTTGACAAAGTTCCACATGGAAGGTTAGTTAAGAAGGTTCAGTCGTTAGGTATTAATGCTGGAGTAATAAAATGGATTCAACAGTGGCTAGATGGGAGATGCCAGAGAGTAGTGGTGGATAATTGTTTATCGGAATGGAGGCCGGTGACCAGCGGGGTGCCTCAGGGATCTGTTTTGGGCCCAATGTTGTTTGTAATATACATAAATGATCTGGATGATGGTGTGGTAAATTGGATTAGTAAATATGCCGATGATACTAAGGTAGGAAGTGTTGTGGATAATGAGTTGGTTTTTACAGCTTGCAGGGAGATTTATGCCGGTTAGAAGAATGGGCTGAACGTTGGCAGATGGATTTTAATGCTGAGAAGTCTGAGGTTCTACATTTTGGCAGGGATAATCCAAATAGAACATACAGGGTAAATGGTAGGGCATTGAGGAATGCAGTGGAACAGAGAGATCTAGGAATAACAGTGCATAGTTCCCTGAAGGTGGAGTCTCATGTAGATAGGGTGGTGAAGAAGGCTTTTGGAATGCTGGCCTTTATAAATCAGAGCATTGAGTACAGAAGTTGGGATGTAATGTTAAAATTGTACAAGGCATTGGTAAGGCCAAATTTGGAATATTGTGTACAGTTCTGGTCACCGAATTATAGGAAAGATATCAATAAATTAGAAAGAGTGCAGAGACGATTTACTAGGATGTTACCTGAGTTTCAGCACTTAAGTTACAGAGAAAGGTTGAACAAGTTAGGTCTCTATTCATTGGAGCGTAGAAGGTTGAGGGGGGATTTGATCTAGGTACTTAAAATTTTGAGAGGGATAGAGAGAGTTGAATTGAATAGGCTGTTTCCATTGAGAGTAGGGGAGATTCAAACGAGAGGACATGATTTGAGAGTTAGGGGGCAAAAGTTTAAGGGAAACACGAGTGGGTATTTCTTTACTCAGACAGTGATAACTGTGTGGAAACAGCTTCCTGTAGAAGTAGTAGAGGCCAGTTCAGTTGTGTCATTTAAGGTAAAATTGGAGAGGTATATGGACAGGAAAGGAGTGGAGGGTTATGGGCTGAGTGCGGGAAGGTGGGACTAGGTGAGATTAAGAGTTCGGCACGGACTAGGAGGGACGAGATGGCCTGTTTCCGTGCTGTTATTGTTATATGGTTATATGGAGAGATCTATTCAAGAAGATTAGAGAAATCAAAGGAATAATTCATACAAAAATGAGTATGAGAAAAGTCAAAGAAGGCACAGACTTTACAGACACAGAAGGCATCAACAAGCGATGGCAGGAATACATAGAAAAATTGTACATGAAATATTCCGTAGCAAAGACGCTTGCAATGACTCCCTAAATGATCCAGAACTGGACATACTGGAAAGTTAATTCGAATGGGCGATAGATAATATTGCTATTAAGAAGGCTGCAGAATGTGACAGAGTCCAGTTCAATTATTTAAAACTTTAAAAATTGATGGTGTAAAAGTTGTTGCATGCATTTTGCCAGCAGATCTAGAAACCCCAAGAATGGCCTTTAGGCTTGAAAACATCAGTTAAAACACCAATTCCAAGAAAATAAATGCAAAGGAATGTTTAAATCAGTTTCAATAAAGTTAAATGCTAACACAGTCATGCTAAAGATCATGCAAGGCAGTCACCAGTAACGTATAGAACGAGAACTGCCAGGTGTACAATTTGGTTTTAGAAAAGGCAGAGGTACCAGAAACCAAATTGCTAACCTATGCTGGATAATGGAGAAATCGAGGGAATTCCAGAAAGGTATTAATCCATGTTTTATTGACTACTCTAAAGCCATCGACAGTGTGGGAAATCCTTAACGAAATGGGGATTTTGTGTGGAAAGTCATGGTTGACAAATCTTATTGAATTTTTTTGAAGATCATTCCTGTTGTTAGGTCCCTACGCTGGACCTGATGAATTCTTCTAGTTGTCAAGGTCGCTTTAACAGTAGAGGCAATGACCCCATTTCGGAGGTTGACGGAAAGTTGACGAGGGTAAAGCAGTAGATGTTGTCTATCTGGACTTCTGTAAGGCCTTTGACAAGGTTCCGCACGGAAGGTTAGTTAGGAAGGTTCAATCGTTAGATATTAATATTGAAGTAGTAAAATGGACGCAACAGTGGCTGGATGGGAGGTGCCAGTGTTTAGAGGTGAATAACTGTTTGTCAGGTTGGAGTCCGGTGACTACTGCTGTGCCTCAAGGATCTGTACTGGATCCAATGTTGTTTGTCATTTACATTAATGATTTGGATGATGGGGTGGTAAATTGGATTAGTAAGTATGCAGGCGATACTAAGATAGGTGGTGTTGTGGATAATGAAGTAGGTTTTCAAAGCTTTCAGAGAGACTTAGGCCAGTTAGAAGAGTGAGCTGATAGATAGCAGATGGAGTTTAATGCTGATAAGTGTGAGGTGCTACATTTTGGTAGGACTAATCAAAATAGGACATACATGGTAAATGGTAGGGCATTGAGGAATGCAGTAGGACAGAGTGATCTGGGAATAATGATGCATAGTTCCCTGAAGGTGGAATTTCATATGGATAGAGTGGTGAAGAAAGTTTCAGATATGCTGGCTTTTATAAATCAGAGCATTGAGTGTAGGTGTTGGAATGTAATGTTACAATTGTACAAGGCATTGGTGAGGCCAAAATTGGAGTATTGCGTACAGTTCTGGTCACCGAATTTTAGGAAAGGTGTCAACAAAATAGAGAGAGTACAGAGGAGATTTACTAAAATGTTACCTGGGTTTCAGCACCTAAGTTACAGAGAAAGGTTGAGCAAGTTAGGTCTTTATTCCTTGGACCGTAGAAGATGGGGGGGGGGGGCGCTTGATAGAAGCGTTTAAAATTATGAGCGGGATAGATAGATTTGACGTGGATCGTATTTTACCATTGAGAGTAGGGGAGATTCAAACAAGAGGACATGAGTTGAGAGTTAAGGGGCAAATGTTTAGGGGTAACACGAGGGGGATCTTCTTTACTCAGAGAGTGGTAGCTGTGTGGAACAAGCTACCAGTAGAAGTTGTAGAAGCAGGTTCGATATTTTCATTTACGAAAAAATTGCAGAGATATATGGACAGGAAAGGAATGGACAGTTATGGGCTGTGTGCAGTTCGATGGGACTTGGCCAGAGTAAGCGTACGGCACGGACTAGAAGGGCCGAGATTGCCTGTTTCCGTGTTTTAATTGCTATATGGTTATATGGGCTACCAGAACCTCCGATCTGCTTTATGAGAAACTTGCACGAAGATCAAGAAACAACAGTTAGAACTGAACACGGAACAACAAACTGCTTCAAGATCGGAAAAGGAGTACGACAAGGCTTCATACTGTCACTCTGCTTGTTCAATCTATATGCTGAACATATAGATTGCTGAGGAATGTTGGTCTAGCGGACTCGGATGCTGGAATCAAAATTGCCGGCGAAATATTTATAACCTCATTTATGCAGTTGATACTACTCCAATGGCTGAAAGTAAGGAGGATCTGAGGAATCTTCTAATGGAAGTGAAAGAGGAAAGGTCAAATGCTGGCTCGTTGCCCGTTATTAACTCCGTGGTAATAAATGGAAGGAAGTGGAAGTGGTGACGGATTTTGTCTTTCTTGGTTCAAAGATTTCTATAGTTGGCAACTACAGCTACAAAATAAAATGGCTCTTACTGGTGGTGAAGGCAGCAATGAGAAATTTATAATACTGAAGAGCAGAGACATTGTCTGTGAAGATCCTTATAGTAAAGTATATGGTATTTCTGGTTGTGAGGTATGGGCCTGAGAGCTGGACTATTAGTAAGGCTGAATACAAAAGCATCGTCGCCTTTAAACTTGGATGCTGGAGAAAAGTGATAAGAGTTAATTGGATTGCAAGAAGATCCAACGTCAATACTTGGAGATATACAGCCAGACTGATCACTGGGGAGCTTGAAAAAGCTCCAATATTTTGGCCACATCATGAGAAGACAGGATTCCTTGGAGAAGACTCTCATGTTAGACGAAACCGAAGGTAAAAGGAAAGGATGACAGAGGTGATGATCGATAGATCCTGTTAACCAGACAAAGTGTGTGACCTTGTGGGATCTTAGATTTTGCGATTGCAACAAGGAGGCTTGGTGTGAAGTAACCCTGTTTTGTTCGGCTATATTCATAGGTTTTCATGTGTGTTTAAATAACTATTCAACTTGAACATAAATTGGACAAAATACTGAATAAATATAAATATTTTCAGTCAATAACAGACTTGTAAATGTTGCATTTTGATCCTTAGATTAATTGTTATTGCAAGCAGGGAACAACCATACTCCAACCATCTGTCCCCACAACACCCACTCGGACCATCGTGGGTCTGTTGACTCCGTTCTTTAAACTCAGACACTTCAAACAAAAGCCAGCCACCGTGTCATATAGAAAGATCGTGACTTGCTCTCAAAACCACCCCCCACCCCGCACTTGCAGGAAAACACTTATCCAGTGTCTGCTACAAATATACTGAAGCCTTCTTCGTCTTCGCTAGTTCAGAGGAGATAAACCCCCTCTACTCCCACTTCAATCCGTTGCCCTTGCAGCCCCGCTAACTCCTTGGCGAGGGAGAATGACATAAAAAACAAGCTCATTGGATCTTTCCCGGGAGTCAGGGTAGGAAACATGTGGTGGGGTCTATGGGAGGAAGCACCATAATGACGAAGCCCGATCGATCGGTATGCTAAATTGGTATCTGCTGTCACCAATCGGAGGGGGATTGAAACTGAAAGAAAACAACAACAGCAACGAAGGTCTCGAACCCTCAAAGTTACCAGTTACAGCTGCTACCCTGTTTACTGCGAGTTTCCGGCATTTTAATTTTACCTCAGAACCCCATGATCTGCAGATGTGTTAAATATAATTGTCACGTTTCTTGAAAATCGGAACCATTCTCAAAACGGACATGTCGTAATACAACCAAGCGTTGGTCTTGTGAGAGAGAGAGAGAGAGAGAGAGAGAGAGAGAGAGAGAGAGAGAGAGAGAGAGAGATGATGACTCACTACCCCATGGGATATTTCATATATCAGTACAGGATGCACTCTGCACACAGTCAATGCAGCCACCCTGGAGAATATTTATGGCTGAAGTCAACGATGACGTTTCTCCTAATCCATTTTAACAACAGTTGACTTATGCACATTGACGAGTCAAGTATTGTTCAAGTGGATAAGAGAATGAACGAGTTAACATGAACATGTCAGGACTCCCTTCTCCCACTAAATTCACTCCCGATCCCGACCAAACCAGAGCCTCGCTGCAAACGCTGAATAATTGCACAGAATCGTAAAAAAAAACACTTACCTCTGATGTTTTGAAAACAGACGGCGTTCAGTGTGGTCCCGGGAATTCATAGTCTGACTATCCAGGTCCTCGACAAGAGTCCTGCACCGGTGTTCTCACACTGTACGAACAGTTGTGTCTCAGCTGCTGCTCCCGAGGACACTCAGGTCTAATGTGCTTGAGAAATGTCGGATGAACTGGGTTAGAACTGGACTGCCGCAGTCCGGGTCACACTGACTCTCACCGGCTCAGGACGGGTCTGACAGTGGGAGGAGGCAGGAGTGGGGTCAATGTAGCAACCCTAAAGAGGAAAACAAACAGGCTGCGTTAACCTTTCTGTCCGGATTTCCGTGTGGATCTCTCCTTTTTCTCTCATCCCAACCAGTGAGGCGGAGTTTCTCTGTTTAACTCAGCGAGTCCCAGGCTGCGGATTTAATCCAGCCCGGGTTCTGGGAGGGTCTGAGCTCCGCCCCGTGTGTAACAGGACTGCCCGGCGTAGGTACAGTTTCAGCTCAAACGTCCCTCACCTTTCCAGGTACAGGGAGCCGCCTTTTTGCTGAAATTAATCCAAACACCTTCGACTATATATATTCACTCTGAACTGTAATAAAGCTGGTCAAAGATCTGTATTTCCAGTTTCCATGGTTCTAATGTGAGCTCTAACTTTCACTTTGTAAGTCTTATCCTGATTTGTCCTCCCAAATTCAACATCTCACTCCCATCAGCAGAAAACTCTATCTGCCCTTTCTGAGATTATTTGCTCAGGTGGGCCAAATCGCGATGCAGGCATTGATAGCCTTACTTGTAGTTAGCGGTAATGTTATTGATCTGGTTTACCGCATTAAAATGTTATAGGGATAGATGACAAACAACGGATACAGCACTGATCCCTGTGAAACCACGAGTCACAGGCCTCCAGCTAGAAAGACAACCAACTCACTACTATTCTCTGGCCTCTCCCTCTCAATCAATACCGAACCCAAGCACATTAACCTTCTGACCTGCCTCCCATGTGGAAATTTGTCTAAAACCCTGCTAACGTCCATTTAAACAGCACCCACCACTTTTCCTTCATTCAACCTCTTGATTAGCTACTCAGAAAACCCAATGAGTTTCCTTGGCTTTAGCTTGTCCTTCACAAAGCAATGGTGAATATCTTTATTCAGCTTTCTTTATGCCAATACTTATATATCCCGTCCTTTGAAATACCATCTAATAATATAGCCACCACTGATTTTGGGCTCTCCGTGCTATAATTTTCTGGCTTTTTCATCGTCTTTATTGAAGAACGGAACAGCGCTAGCCATCCTCCAGTCCTCTGGCACCAGACGCTGGAATAAACCTTTTTGAAATAACTCTAACAGGATCCTTGCAATTTCTACACTAGCGTCGCACAAACATATATCTGTAGAAACCATTGGAATTCCGTTTTACCTCTTCTGACAGGGAAACCTCATGTCCCCTTTTAGCTCCCCTGATTTCCCTGTTCAGTATTTCCTGAATATCTTATACTCCGCACGCACCGCATCTGATGTTCAATAACTTGATAGTAATTTAAATTAAGAGTAACAGCAATGGCACACAATGTCCATCATGAAGAAAGCAAGGCTGCACTTCTACTGTCTTGGAAATCAGCAAAGGTTCGGCAGGTCATCTAAATTTTTGATAAACCTGGATGTGTGGTGGAGCGTTTATTGATTGGTAGCATCGCGGCCCAGTACAGAAACACCAATGCCTACAAAAACGTAGTGGATACAGCCCAGTCCTCTTCACTATTGAGCCTACCTATATGCAAACTCTGTCATAGGAAAGCAACAGCTATGATCAGAAACAGAATATTCAGTCCCACAAGCTTCCCTCTCCCTTTCGCCTTTCCCTCCCCCATCCTCACTGTTCCGCCTATCACCACCCTATTCCAGGAACTCCTCTCACTTCAGTCTGTGTATGAATTTGCATCCGTGGCTTTCAACACGTCATACCTGTTTGAGTGACGTGAATAGTTCTTTGTTCTCAATCTGTGTGCTTTCAGTTGCTATAACTTCCTGTCATTTGAGTCCCTCTCTTCATAAAGAGTGGAGTGACATTTCCATTCTTCTGAAACCATTCCAGAATCTCGTCTTTGATGAAAGATCACTACTAATGCCGCTACAATCATTTCAGATACTTTCAGACCTTTCAGCTACCCAAGCATCTTCTAGTTAGTAGTTTCAATAACAGGCACTTCTGCCGTGGCACTCAAAATTCTTGTATTCTGGTGTTGTTTTCACTGTGAAGACCAACACAAAATACTTTTTAAATGTATTATCCACCCTTTTTTTATTCTCGATTACTTCCTCTCAAGCGGCATTTTCCACCCTTGCCTCTATTTTACTCTTCGTATATCTGAAAAGGTTTTTGTTATTTTATTTTATATTACTGGCTAATTAACCTTCATATTTTATCCTTCCTCCTCTTTGTTTTTATTGCCCTCTGTTCATTTTTAAAACTTAAAAAACAAAATTCTGAGGCTGGATAATTATTCCCTTTGTGATTACCATACTAACATTCTTCAAGTGCAATCATTACCTCACATACTCACCTAATTTGTTGATGTTGAAAATTGGAGGATATCCTGTTTTCAAGGTATTCATCAGAATAAATATCTACTCGCTCTGTAATGTCTCTAAATCTGGTACATTTTCAACAGACAGCCCAAAATTAAAAAAAAAAACTATCTTTCAAGGCGTCTGGGTAATGTTAATAGAGAAACACAAATCAACGGAAAGGTACAAGACCATATCGAAGGCAACGAACGAGGCTTGGAACACAGTGCAGTCCATTGTGGAACTACACAGGCTAGGCCAGGCTGCCCACTGAATTTAGTCACTGAAGAAGAACTGGAATTGCAAGAAAGGTTACTGTCAGGCCACCATTCAATCAGAGCCTACTGCAGAAATCACTGGCTGCAAATGGAAATGAAGTTCATGGCTCCACAATCTCTGAGTTCCTCAAAAGAGGTACTTGTAGAATAATGATAAGGAAGAAACCTTGACCAAAGAAAAAATGTATCCTTGCACGTAAATACTTTGCGAAGTGTCACTTAAAAGAGACATGGAACAACATCTTGCACTCAACACCAAGTATCGTAAATCTAATACTGCGTATTTCTATATCATTCTGTGGAGATGCTTTTCAGTAGGGACCGAAAATCAGGTGAGGATCCATGGGAATATTAAGGCTGCTAAACACAGAGTGATCCTGGATAAAAACCTACTAGCCTCTGCCAGAAAACTTAAATTGGGGATGAATTTCTTATTTAAGCAGGACAACCACCCAAAAGCGGTGTGGCTCAAAATAAAGTAAATTGATGTCCTTGATTTGTCCAGTCAGAGTTCAGACCTTAAACGATTCACACATCTCTGGCAAGATCTCGAGATTGCTGTCTGCTGCTGCGCTCCTACTGGCCTGCCAGAACTTGAGCAATTCTGCGTGAACGAATGCGCAAATCTTGTTCCATTACATTGTACAAAGCCAACAAAGACTCATCTAAAACGTCTTCTGGCTGTAATATCTGAGCCAGGTTGTTCAACTAAGTACTGGCCATGGGCAATGAATTTTTGAGCTGTTTGTATTTACGTTTTTGAATGCTAAGGTTTCATGATTCACAATTTTAGAAATATAAAAACATAGGAAACATACAGTATAATACAGGCTTTTCAGCCCACAAAGCTGTGCCGAACATATCCTTACCTTAGAACTACCTATCCTTACGCATTGCCCTCTATTTTTCTAAACTCTATGTAGCTCTCCAGGACTCTCTTAAATGACCCTATCGTATCCGCCGCCTCCACCACCGCCGCCAGCAGCCCATTCCACGCACTCACCACTCTCTGCATAAAAACGTACCCCTTATATCTCGTCTGTACCTGCATCGATGTACCTTAAAACTGTGCCCCCGCATTCTAGCCATTTCAGCCCTGAGGAAAAGCCTCTGACTGTCCACATGATCAATGCCTGTCATCATCTTGTACACCTCTTACGCCTCGTCGCTCCAAGGGGAAAAGGGCGATTTCACTCAATCTATTCTAAGAAAGCATGCTTCCCAATCCAGGCAACATCCTCGTAAATCTCCTCTGCACCTTTTGCATGTTTTCCACGTCCTTCCTGTATTGAAACGACCAGAATTGAGCGCAGTAGTCTAAGTGGGATCTGGCCAGGGTCCTATGAAGCGGCAACATTACATTTCGGCACTTAAACTTAATCCCACGATCGATGAAGGCTAATGCACTGTATGCCTTCTTAACCACAGTTTCAACATGGGTAGCAGCTTCGAGTGTCGTATGGACTCGGACCCAAAGATCCCTCTGATCCTCCCCACTGCCAAGAGTCTTACAATTAGTGCTATGTTTTGCCATCATATTTGACCTACCAAAATGGAAAACCTCACAGTTTTCTGGGTTGAACTCCATCTGCCACCTCTCAGTCCAGCTCTGCATCCTATCAAAGTCCCGTTGTAATCGCGGACAGCCCTCCACGACACCCCCAGACTTCGAGTGATCAGCAAATTTACTAACCCATCCCTCCTATTCCTCATCCAGGTAATTTATAAAAATCACGAAGAGAAAGGATCGCAGAACAGATCCCTGAGGCAATCCACTGGTGACCAACCTCCATGCAGAATATAACCGGTCTACAACCACTCTTTGCCCTCTGTGCGCAAGCTAGTACTGAATCCACAAAGCAATGTCCCCTGGATCCCATGCCTTCTTACTGTCTCAATAAGCCTTGCTGGGTGTACCTTATCAAATGCCTTGCTGAAATCCATATACTCTAACATCTACTGCTCTTCCTTCATCAATGTGTTCATCAAAAAATTCAATCAGGCTTGTAAGGCACGACCTACCTTTCGGAATGTCATGTTGTCTCTTCCGAATCATATCATCCCTCTCTATATTTTCCCTGTGTTTCTTTTTTTTTTTTTTTTTGTGGAGTGGGGGAGGGCGGTGGTTGTGGCTTTAGTGTGAAAAGAAGAGCATGTAATTTTCAGTTAAATTGATTAATATCACTGTTGCAGTGCTCCTTTATCTGGTTCGGAGTTGAATACATTTACAAGGCACTATAAATAGATAGATAAATACTTTATATAATGCTCAGAACACGAGATGTAGAGTCCTTGAATGTGAGTACATAGGTTGTGGAGCCCTTAGTCGTGAGATGAGTGAAGTTACCCACGCTTGTTCAGCAGCCTGATGGTTGAATGGTAATAGCTGTTCTTCACCTGCTGAAGAACATGCCTCCGGCACATCTGCCCAATTGCAGTAGTGAGAAGTCAGTAAGGTCTGGATGGTGGGTTCCTTGATAATGGATGCTGCTTTCTTCAGCCAGTGCTCCTTGCAGATGGGCTCAATGGCAGGGAGGCCCGGCACATTTTATAGGCCTTTTCATTCTTGGGAACTAGTGTCGGACTGGTACAGACCAACCGGTGAGTTGGGCATTGGGGAATGCAGTAGAACAGAGTGATCTAGGAATAACGGTGCATAGTTCCCTGAAGGCGGAATCTCATGTGGATAGGGTGGTGAAGAAAACTTTTGGTATGCTGGCCTTTGTAAATCAGAGCATTGAGTATAGGAGTTGGGATGTTATGTTAAAATTGTACAATATACCTGGGTTTCAGCACCTACGTTACAGGGAAAGGCTGAACAAGTTAGGTCTTTATTCTTTGCAGCGTAGAAGGTTGAGGGGGAACATGATAGAGGTATTTAAAATAATGAGGGGGATAGATAGAGTTGACGTGGATAGGCTTTTTTTCCATTGAGAGTAGGGGAGATTCAAACAAGAGGACATGAGTTGAGAGTTAGGGGCAAAATTTTAAGAGGAACACGAGGGAGAATTTCTTTACTCAGAGAGTAGGAGCTGTATGGAATGAGCTTCCAGTCGAAGTGGCTCTGGTGTGGAAAGAACATGTAATTTTAGAGGCAGGTACTGTATTGTCATTTAAAGTGAAATTGGATAGGTATATGGACAGGAAAGGAATGGAGGCTTATGGGCTGAGTGCGGGCCAGTGGGACTAGGTGAAAGTAAGAGTTCGGCACGGACTAGAAGAGCCGAGATGGCCTGTTTCCGGGTTGTAATTGTTATATGGTTATATGGGGCCCAAGCTCGATGGGCCGAGGATTGTCCACCTTCTCCTCGTGTGCTGTATTCTTGTATAATGAGATAGAAATAGCACTAGGGCAGGATATCCTGCTTTCATTCCATGCACTTATCGGAAGATTAAGTGAGCACACAAAGCTGCCTCCGGAGGAACGTGGAGACAATGACGTGGGATTATCATAGTGTCCGTGTCAATGGTGTTAGATGGTCGGCACGTACTCTGTGGGCGAATACAACTGCTTCTGTATTGTATGACTCTGTGGAGCCTCTCTTCCTTCCTCTCTCACTTCATTCTTTAATTTTCTCGCTCTCCCCATCCCCTCATCACCTAACTGTAGAAATACCTTGTATTTAGACCTGTGACTTTTTTTGCTACTACACATGTCTATGATGTGAAAACTCTCTGTTCTCCATCTGTTTGGATCTGGTGGCAAACAGGAGAAGAGAACAGGACAGATTTAATTTGGAGGGGAGTTACAATTAGATATGTAATGCCCACAGAAGCGGATGAATAATGTGGAATGTTTTGCAGAGAAACAGAATATTCAGCCCAAGAAGCTTCCCTCTCCCTCTCTCCCTCCCGCACTCACTCTCCCCTCCCCCCTCTCACCTTCCCTCTCCTCTCCCATCTATTTCTGTATCACCTCTCGGCACCCTATTCCAGGAACTGCTGTCACCTCTCACGGGGTGAATTTGCATCTATGGCTGTCAACACTAGACACCTGCGTGAATGAAATCAGCAGTCCATTGTCCTCAAACTGTGTGTTTCCTGTTGCAAACGCGGTGTCAGAATGAGACAGGATTAAACCCTGTAGTGGCTGCATAACTCCAGTCACTGCAGAATTCGGAGTAAATTATTTTGTCGGAATCTGCAAAACTTATCACTTGGAACAACAGCTCATCTATAAATATACACAACGACTTGAACTACACACACAATCTTCAATAAATTCCAATGACCGCTCTCTTGCTAAATAAAATCCTCTTCATCTCTATTCTGAGGTCGTCACACTCAGTCCTCAGTCTCCACGACAGGAAACCTTCCTCTCAACGTTCTCTCTTTGCAGGGCTTTCAATATTCGATAGGTTTCATGCTGATCCTCCTCCAGAACCATCAAATACTCCTCATGCGTTAGTCCATTCAATCACAGGATCATTCCAGTGAACCTCCTCTGGACTCTCTGCACTGCCAGTACATCCTTTCTTCGAACAAAACAACATAGAATAGTACAGCACAGTACAGGCCCTTCGGCCAACAATGTTGTGCCGACTCTTAAACTGTGCCTCCCATATAACCCCACCTTAAATTCCTCCATATACCTAGTAGGCTCTTAAATTTCATTAGTGTATCTGCCTCCATCACTGACTCAGGCAGTGCATTCCACGCACCAACCACTCTCTGAATGAAAAACCTTCCTCTAACAACCCCCTGGAACTTCCCACTCCTTTCCTTAAAGCCATGTCCTCTTGCATTGAGCAGTGGTGCCCTGGGAAGAGACGCTGGCTGTCCACTCTATCTATTCATCTTAATATCTTGTATACCTCTATCATGTCTCCTCTCATCCTCCTTCTCGCCAAAAAGTAAAGCCCTAGCTCCCTTAATCTCCGATTATAATCCATACTCTCTAAACCAGGCAGCATCCTGGTAAATCTCCTCTGTACCATTTCCAATGCTTCCACATCCTTCCTATAGTGAGACGACCAGAAATGGACACAGTACTCCAAATGTGGCCTAAACTGAGTATTATAGAGCTGCATCATTACCCCGCGACTCTTAAACACTGTCCCTCGAGTTATGAAAGCTAACACTCCATAAACTTTCTTAACTGCCCAGGCTACCTGTGAGGAAGCTTTCAGAGATCTGCGGACATGTACCCCCTGATCCGTCTGCTCCTCCACACTACCAAGTATCCTGCTATTTACTTTGTACTCTGCCTTGAGATTTCTCCTTCCAAAGTGTACCACCTCACACTTCTCCGGGTTGAACTCCATCTGCCACTTCTCAGCCCAATTCTGCATCCTATCAATGTCTCTCTGCAATCTTCAACAATATTGTACACCGTCCACAACACCACCAACCTTTGTGTCGTCTGCAAACTTGCCAACCCACCCTGCTATCCCCACATCCAGGTCATTATTAAAAATCACGAAAGGCAGAGGTCCCAGAACCGATCCCTGTGGGACACCTCTATCCACAACCCTCCAATCCGAATGTACTCTCTCCACCACGACACTTTGCTTTCAGCAAGCAAGCCAATTCTGTATCCACCTGGCCAAACTTCCACGGATCCCATGCCTTCTGAATTTCTGAATAAGCCTACCGTGTGGATCCTTGTCAAATGTCTTGCTAAAATCCATGTAGATCACATCCACTACACTACCCTCATCTATATCTATTAAAGAACTCTATCTGGCTCGTTAGACATGATCTGCCCACAAAGCAATGCTGACTATCCCTGATCAGACCATGATTCTCTAAAGGCCTATAGATCCTATCTCTAAGAATATTTTCCAACAGCTTTTTTCACCACAGACGTGAGGCTCTCTGCTCTATAATTACACGGACTATCTCTACTACCTTTGGAACAATGGGACAAAATTCGCCTCCCTACAATCCTCCTGTATTATTCTCGTGAACAACGAGGACAATAAAAATCCTAGCTAGAGGCTCAGCAATCTCTTCCTTTGCCTCATGGAACAGCCTGGGGAATATTCCGTCAGGCCCAGGGGACTTATCCGTCCTAATGTACTTTAACAACTCCAACACCTCCTCTCCCAACATGCTCCAGAACATCAGCCTCACTCATATTGTCCTCACCGTCATCAAGTTCCCTCTCATTGGTGAATACCAAAGAGAAGTATTCATTGAGGAATTCACTCACTTCCACAGACTCCAGGCACATCTTCCCACCTTTATCTCTAATAGGTCCTATCTTCACTCCTGTCCTCATTTGGTTCTTCACATAGTTTAAGAATGCCTTGGGGTTTTCCTTTTCCCTACTCGCCAATGCCTTCTCATGTCCCCTTCTTGCTTTCTTCATCCCCTTAAGCTCCTTTCTTGCTACCCTATGTTCCTCAATAGCCCCATCTGATCCTTCCTCCCTAAACCTCATGTATGCTGCCTTCTTCCAGCTGACTAGATTTTCCACTTCACTTGTCACCCATGGTTCCTTCGCCCTACCATTCTTCATCTTCCACACCGGGACAAATTTATCCCTAGTATCCTGTTAAAGATACTTAAACATCGACCACATATCCATAGTGCATCTCCCTGCAAAAACATAATCCCAATTCACACCTGCAAGTTCTAGCCTTATAGCCTCATAATTTGCCCTTCCCCAATTAAACATTTTCCTGTCCTCTCTGATTCTATCCTTTTCCATGATAATGGTAAAGGCCAGTGGCGATACAGGCGAGGACGCAGACTAGGTTGCAGGCAAGGCTTCAGAAGAAAGGGAAGGGAAAGGAACAGTCCAGCGGTGATCACTTTCCCCCAGGTGCTCACCCAATGAGAGATCTGTGACCTGACACGATTCGTTACCTACTACCAGATCTAGTATGGCATTCCCCCTAGTCAGCCTGTCAACATACTGTGACAGGAATCCGTCCTGGACACACTTAACAAACTGTGCCCCGTCTAAAGCATTGGAACTAAACAGGTGCCAACCAATATTCGCCAATAATATTCGCCCGGCGAGTCTTATAATCAATACAACGTACTTTTGACCTCCCTCCCTGCCCACTGCACCTCAGTCCCTCACCATTAAACACACTGTTTCTGTTTCTCCTACAGAAGTGGGTGATCTCACGTTTCCCACATTGGACCAGCTGACCTGTTGTTCCTACTCACTCCTTTTGCTTCCGTTATGCTAAAAATTCTCGACAACAGAAACAGAACATAGAACAGTACTGCACAGGAATAGGCCCTTCAGCCCACAAAGCTGTGCCAACAAAGTGAATTTGTTATTCAAAATGTTCACCAATCAAATCCCTTCTGCCTACAAAATGTCCATATTATTCTATTTTCCTCACATTCCTGTGCCTATCGAAACGTCCCTGAAAAGTCCCCAATGTGTTTGCCTCTACCACCACCCCAGGCAGCACATTCCAGCGACCCACTGCTCTCTGTTCAAGAAACACATGACCCTCACATCTCTTTTAAAATTTCCCCTCCCACCGTAAATGCATGGCCTCTGGTGTTAAACATTTCTACCATTGTAAAAAGATATTCTCTGTCGACTCTTATCTATATCTCTCATAATCCTTATAATCTCACACCAGCCTGCACCGCTCGAGAAAAAACAACTCAAGTTTGTCCAGCCTCTCGTTATAGCTCATGCCCTCTAATCCAGGCTGTATCCGGCAAATCTCTTCTGCGCCCTGTCCAAAGCCCAGACATCCTTCCGAGAATCGGGCGAACAGAACTGTATGAAACACTCCAGATGTGGTCTAACTCGAGTTTTATAGAGCTGCACCACAACTTCCCGACTTTTGAACTCAATACCTCGAATGATAAAGTTAAACATGCAATTCTTAACCACTCGAACAGTTTGTGTGGTCACTTTCAGAGAGCGAAGCACTTGGACTCTAAGATCCCAGTGCTCATTGACACTTGACACTCTTGCATTTACATTCGACCTACCGAGCTGCCAAGATGATCATCATTAATCAAATCTCACTGAGAATTCTTAGGTCCTGTTGAATTTATTGCCAAGTGCACAAGTACGGGAAGGTACAGGGACAGAGAAACACTGACTTGCAGCAGTATCTGATAATACATGGAGCATAATTTATGCAATTATACAATTCTGTCTCACTAGCAATGTAGGAATCTGGTATGATGTCATTAAATATATATAAATATACATTTTGTGTCGATAACAGACTTGGAAATGTTGAATTTCCTCTCTCAGCCAAATTGTTGACACAGTTTTGGAAACAGCTGGGCTTCAACCAGTCCCTAATACACCCACCGGGACATCCTGAAGGCCCACGAAAATCTGGTTATTCCTTCTCTTTAAACATATGGACAGCAGGAACAGGAGCAGGCCACTCGACCCTTCTATCTCGTCCTGTCTTTCAATAAGACACTGGGCCTGTTCATCCTTGTCCCCTCCACAACACTCCAATCACCACTTTTCCCGGACCATTGTTCCCGCTTGAAGGTCAGCAGTCTGCCAGTGTTTACCCCAAAGTGGTGAATCTCTCTGCTCGCCACCACTGTGGGCTCAGATGTTTCCACAGATGAGTCCCATCTGTCCCCACCGGGACAAACATCCTGTCCGCTACTTCTCACACCATCGTCATCCTTTCATTAAAATACCCCTTCTCTCCATCCTTCTTCTGCTGGGTTTCCAAACTCCCCGGGGAGCCAGCATCTGGCCCACGGGCCGAGCGGTCTCCTCCTACCTCTCAGCGATACATCAAACTCCGGCTGCAGGAGACGCTTCACAAACGTCCCCAACTTCCTTTGGAGGAAAATGAAAAGAAGTCAAAAATCGGGACATTCACTATGAGATTTGTTCCGCTTTGATGGGCAGTCGGTGGCGGGAGGGGACGTTGATTAGCGGGGATAACGACCTCTTGACTGGTCCGCCTCCGCTATTGTGTGTAACCAGTGACTGACATCTCTTCGCATCAATCGGAATAACACGGCTTGTAAATACCCTGTTGAGAGTGCCAGTTATGTGATTAGTACTTCAGCCATTAACCCGCCTCCGCACGAGCAGGTCCCGGTGTGGGGGGGGGGGGGGGGTGGGGGCCCCGTGCTTTAAAATACCTGAATGGACATTTAACTTGATTTCCGAGGGAAAACAAAATCAATCATGGGAACCACCCGGCTGCGCCGTGTTACTGTTGAGTGGGCAGCGTAATGTTTGTCTCGAGTTGGGTCAAAGAATCCCAAAATTTTGGGGAGGATTTTCTAAATAAACATATAACAATTTCAGCACGGAAACAGGCCATCTCGCCCCTTCTAGTCCATGCCGAATCATTACTCTCACCTAGGCCCATCAACCTGCACTCAGCCCATAATCCTCCATTCCTCTCCTGTCCGTATACCTATCCAAATTTTCTTTAAATGACAATATCGAACCTGACTCCACCAGTTCTACCGGAATCTCGGTCCAGACAGCCTCCACTCTGAGTAAAGAAGTTCACCCTCTTGTTACCCCTAAACTTTTGCCCCCTAATTCTCAACTCGTGTCCTCTTGTTCGAATAGGCTGATCCTGTTTCCCATAGTTTTAATTGGTGCAGTGTCTCGTTGTTCAGTATTTTGAAAAACAGTTGCTTTACTAATGCAAACCAGAAATGCCAGCCTGTTCTATACATAGTGCATTAGAACTCTTGGTCCTGCAGTGTTTAAGTCCTTGTAAACTCAACACCCTGACAATGTGGGCCATAGGAACTCCTTCCCCTAAAAGCCGGGGTATCATTCAGTCAGCTGATCGCTGAGAGGTATTATGCTTTTGATTGTTATTTTTTTCCCAGATTTGCATGGATGGAGTTGATGTAAGTGTTGGGAGTGTCCTCTCCGTTGTCCCTCCAGCTTCCGACCAATGGTGGCGATGTGGGGACACTGACGACTGGGGGGGGGGTGGATGGGCTCCGCAGGGATCTGTTGTTATTTCCCCCAGGAATATTCTGACAGTGTGGGTATGATTTCAATATCCATCGTTCCTTTTAACTAATTTCAATTAATTTCAGCTGATTCCGCACTCTGTCCCCCACGCAGTCCCTCACCCTTTCGCAGCCAGGGTAACGCAGAAATTGCGAGAAGAACTCTGCAGTCCTGGCAACATCCGGGGATGGAAATAAACCGTCGACGTATCGGGCTGAAAAACTTCATCAGTACTGGAAAGGAAGGGGGAAGGGCCAGATGATTGATTGATTAGGGATCCGTGGGTTGGTCTGAGGGACCCGCGTCTCTGTGTCAGCAGCTGCATGTCCGCGCTCATACCTCACACAGTAGTGGCCTTTCTGATGAAATTGAATCCAATTTGTCCGACAATTCACTCTCATTAGGTAATGACCAAAGTCGCTTTAACCCTTTATCCTGCTGGGAATCCGATAAAGCCTAGAACTTCATATAGGAGACGCCATTTACATCTCATGCTCTAACCGTTCCCGGGTAACCACAGTCTGCCTTCCCGTGAGAGCGGAAATGGACGTTGACTTGGACCTGTGTGCTTAAACTGCGCGGACAGTTCAGCCTGAGATGAAGCCTAAATTGACATTTTCCGGCACCAATGAAGCTCAGTAACTCGCTCGTCATTTGACGGTAGTTGTCTGGCAGATGACGGTTTCCCACATGGTCTCAGCGTGAGCCGGGGAGCGCGAGAGTAACAAGCACCGCGAGAGAGCGCATCGGGCAGTGGGCGAGGCGGGGCGGTGAGCTGGATCACGAGATCCCCAGGCAGTTTGCAGCGAGATTGACAGGAAGCGTGACTCTCGGTCCGACACCGTGCTGTCCACCACTCCCAGTTAGTTAAAATTTCAACCCCCTAACGCAGCTGGGGCGCATAATTAACGCACAAAGCTGTACGTTAATGATTAATGTTGTTTTCAGTTCAAATACATAAATAAAATCCTATCTCCCTTCACATGCAGTCATTATACCAGCTTACATTAATTAAATTGTCAGAGCTTTTCTAGTCAACATCCCGACATTCATAACTTGACCTCACGGCCCGTCGAAACTGCTGCAGATCATGAAATCATGGCTCATCAGATCTAAAATTTAATTATGTGTTCCTCCATGCCCATCCCTGTAACACTTGTAACCCGCTGTTTATCAAGAATCCCGTGCTTAAACAGAATCACAATCTTTGCTTCCACTGGTCATTGAGAAGAAGAGTTCAAATTACTCACAATCAACACAGGACCAATGGATGTATTTGTCTGAAATAAGTAATTCTGAAAAGGGAACAGACGTTTACTTTACAGATCCCGCACCCTTGCTTTGAAACAGGTGGCCATTGTTCTAGAGCTGTTATTAGTCTTTCCTATACCTGTGGAAAATTTAAATCATGCCAGCAGGATGCAGTTGGAGCACAAAAAGCACCAGAGCCAGAAGTGGCTTAAAAAAACAAATACCTCCTTGATCGTTGATCCAAAGCACAGACAACTGGTTGTCTGGAAATAAAGATCCGAAATATAAGAAGCTGAAATGTTCTCACCTTAATTCCCCAAGAATACGGATACTGTATATCGTTGCTTACAAGTAGCCCGACCCACTGCCACACACGGATCTCTCGTAACCATGGCAACACACACAGTGCTGGAGGAACTCAGCAGGTCAGGCAGCTCTATGGATCAATGTAAACAGTCGAGGTTGCGTATCGAGGCCCTTCATCAGGACTGGAATGGAAAGGGGAGGAGGGCAGATGATTGACTGATTTGGAAGGTGCAGGTTGTTGTTCTGTGAGACTCGGTGCTCAGGGTCTGCGAGCAAGCGGCTGCCTGTTCGGGCACATTCCACAGAACAGGGAGCGGCCGTTCTGCTGAAATCAAATCCAAACCGGTTTGACAAGACACTGTTGTTCAAATGTGAAGGAAGTTTAATATTGTATTTAACCCTTTCTGCTACATGGCGCAATGTAAAGAACGTCACTTGTAGCCTCCAACTGATTGTATTTTTTCCGTAGACGCTGCCTGGCCTGCAGAGTTCCTCCAGCATTTTGTGTCTGTTGCTCGGATTTCCAGCACCTGCTGATTTTCTCTTGTTTCAGAGAGATCTGTGACGGGTCACTGCCCCGTGGGATATTCCAGATGTTACTACCGGGGTGAAAGATGCCATCTGCTCGAACTCAGTAGTAACTACTCTCGTTTCTCTTAATCTATTTGGACAGTAATGGACTCTTTTACATGAACATGTCAGGATGCACTGCTCCCATGAAATTCGCTCCCGATCCCGAACAACGCCAACCCTCGCTGAATAGTTGTGCAGAATCATAGACAACACTTACCTCTGATGTTGTAACCGGACGGCGTTCAGTGTAGTCCCGGGAAATCACAGACTGACTATTCGGGTGACCGACAATGTTCCTGCACCGGTGTGCTCACCCTGTGCGGAGAGTTGAGTCTGAGCTGCTGCTCCCGAGGCCACTCGGCTGTGATATGTCCGCCGCTCATTACAGATGGACAGGGCCGGGTGAGCCGGGGTGGAGCGGGACTGCCGCAGTCCGGGTCACACTAACTCTCACCGGCTCAGGACGGGTCTGACAGCGGGAGGAGGCGGGAGTGGTCACTCATTACAGATGGACAGGGCCGGGTGAGCCGGGGTGGAGCGGGACTGCCGTAGTCCGGGTCACACAAACTCTCACCGGCTCAGGACGGGTCTGACAGCGGGAGGAGGCGGGAGTGGGGTCAATGTAGCAACCCTGAAGAGGAAAACAAACAGGCTGCGTTAACCTTTCTGTCCGGATTTCCGTGGAGGTCTCTCCTATTTCCTTCATCGCAACCAATGGGGCGGAGTTACTCTGATTAACTCAGCGAGTCCCAGGCTGCGGATTTGATCCAGTCTGGGTTCTGGGCGGGTCTGAGCTCCGCCCCGTGTCTAACAGGCCTGTCCGGCGTAGGTACAGTTTCAGCTCAAACGTCCCTTACCTGTTCAGGTACAGGGAGCCGCCTTTCTTCTGAAATTAATCCAAACACCTTCGACTATATATATTCACTCTGAACTGTAATAAAGCTGATCAAAGATTTTCTCAGTGCCCCTCTATTCAGGAGAATTTATCAACATTCAGTTATTAACTCTAACACTGGCAGTTTATTGCATTTCGATCCGGAACCCCCCCCCCCCCCCCCGGCCCACGGTTAGCAGCGGGTTTCGTTTCAGAAGCAGTGGTTATTGACTCAGACCCCGCCGGAAATACTTGTGGAATTGATCGGTGGCCATTCCAAATAGCCAGATGTTTTGCCGGTGAAGGTCTCATGGCCTGATTTATTTAAAATATCCTTGAAGAATATTTTCAAGCCAACTGCATATGATTCGAGTCTGAGATAAACATAAGATGCTGGAAACTTGCGGCAAACAGGGCAGCAACTGTCATAAGGGGACAGGAGGTTGGACCCAAGTGCGGATCGCAGGCACTGATGTACTAGGGGCAGGACGGGAACAACGAAACGAGAGACAAGACGTGGAGAACCTAGTGTGGGTGAGGGACGTGACGTTCAAGGTGATGCTGGGGTTCCGAGAGAGTTCAGGCAGGCAGGAGGATCCCAGAGTTCAGGCAAGGCAAGATCTTGGATGGGCATCAGGTGCGCCTCCTTGAGCCCAACAAGCCACGGTGATCCACAGGTGTGACTACTTGGGCTCAAGGGTGAAAGGAGGGACGGCTACAAGACCCGCAGTCCGGGTCCGTTGACCGGATCAAGACCCGGAAGGCGGGCTCCGGACCAGACCATAACCACAACTGCAGCTGATGGTGTTGCGCGTTCAAGACCCTAGGTAATTTTATTTAAATCATGTCTTTCCCTGCAGTAGAAAGGGTTAAGTACAATATTGAAGTGACTTTCTTTGCGCCTACATGAGAATGTGTTTTTTTCGGAACCGGTTGGATTTGATTTCTGCAGAAGGGCCGCTCCCTGTTCTGAGTAATGTGCGCGAACAGGCAGCTGCTCACACACAGACCCTGAGCCGTGAGTTTCTCAGAATAACAATACGCATCTTCCAAATCAATCCATAATCTGTCTTCTTCCTCTTTCCCTGCTGGGTCTCTGCTTAAACCATCGAAATTATTCAGTTCCATAGATGCTGATCCCTACACTCCCAGTCTTGGCTCTATTTACAAACTTGCTGATCCAGCTGACCACACTATCATCCAGATTGTTGGTTTTGATGACAAAGAACAACCGAGCCGGCACTGATCCCTGCAGCACTCCACTGTTCACAGGCCTCCAGTCAGGGAGGTGACCATCTGCTACCACATCGCAGCTTCTCCCATCAATCGAAGGTCTAGTTCAAATTACTTCCTTATTTGGAATGTCGAGCAACTGAAACTTTTTGACTAAACTCCCAAGTGGAACCTTGGCAAATGCCTTGCTAAAGTCCAAGTAGGCAACATCCACTGTGTTGTCTTTTATAAGAACGCTGAGACATGACTTACCAGGCACAAAGCCGTGCTGACCATCCTGAATCAGTCAATGTCTATCCAAATAGTCAAATAGTCATATATCAAATAGTCATATATCTGTTCCCTCAGAATAGCTTCCAATATCTTTCCCGCTACTTATATCAGGATTCCCGGCCTCTGATGTCCTGGTTGATTTTTGGAGGTTTTCTGATACAGTGGAACAACATTATCTATCTTCCAATCCTCCGCTACCTCGCATTTTGCTATGGATGATTTAACTATCTCTACTTGGGCCCTGCAATTTCTTCACTTGCCTCCACACCATCCAAGGGAGGACCTTGTCAGGTCCTGGAGAGTCATTGTCCCTAATGTGCTTTAAGACAGCAAATAACTCCTCCTCTCTAATCTGTATAGGGTCCGTTATTACATCGAGTCATTTTACAGTATGGACGTCCCAGTCCATGTGAGAGAAGTTAAAATCAACTATCATCACAAATTATGTTTCTTTCAACAGTCTGCAACCTCTCTGCAGATGTTCCGCTAAATCCCACAGACTGTTGGGTCGATTGTAATATAGCCTCATTAATGTGGTCCTATCTTTCTGGTACCTCAGTTCTGCCCATAAAGCCTCACTAGACAAGTTCTCCAGTCTTTCCTGACTGAGCACTGTCGGGACAGTTTCGAGCAGTACTAACCCTCCTGAGACAGCCTTAGCTATTTAATTCCACATGGACTGTCTTATTTAAAACAATGGAAACCCAGAGCAGTCAGTTCTGCCCCTCCTGCAACCAGGTTTCACGAACGGCTGTGAACGTCATAATTCCACGTGTTGATCCATGTGCTGAGCACATCTGCCTTTCCTTCAATACTTCGTACATTGAAACATGCGCAGCTCAGAACATTAGTCGCATCATGGTCAGGCTGCAATTCCTGACTTTGCCTGTGGTCCTAACAACATCTGTTTGAGAAAATTGGATAAGTACATGGATGGTTGGGGATGGCGAGCAGGTGAATGGGGTTGGCAGATTAACAATTCGACACGGAGACCGGGAACGGTGCAGAGTTAAACGTCCGGTGTTGGATATGTTCATTAGGGATCATGCACGGTAAAACTCCCGGTATGGGATATGGTGATTGATAATGGTGCTTAATGAGATACAGAGACTCGGAATCGTGTCTGGTAATACTCCTCATGTTGGTTACGGAGATTGTGAACCGTGCATGTTAAAACACCCGCTCTGGGTTGGAGACGGGCAACAGTGTTCGGCAGAACTCCCCATTTGGAACCGTGAGACAGGGAACCGTAACCTCACTGTGGAATTGTTCAGTGACTGGTGATAAACCATGACTAACATCCTTGCCTCTGTGAATGAATAAATTGTTAGTCTAATAATTCTGACCAGTCTCAGTGCCTCCCTCACTCATCTATGTCTCTTTCACTCTGGTCTCTTCTCTATTACTCTCCCTCTTCCCTCTCAAATCACCACCATTCACACCCACCCCTACTTTCTCAACACCCTCTCGTACTCACCTTGCTCTCTGCAACACACACCTTCATTCTTGCCTCAAACCCCTCCCACCCCCCTCCCTCATTGACGGCATTCTCACTCACCCATTTTTCCTCGCCGCCCATCCCAGTCACCCTTCATCTTCACTGCATAGTCCACACCGTAGGCCCTTGTCACCCATTTTACTCATCCCTCTCTCCTCGCCTCCCCTATCACTCAGCCCTTCATGCTCACTGCCCTGTCCGTCACCAATACCACAACATCCTCACGTACTCAACACTCCTCCAACTCCCTCTCTCACCCCACAATCCTCAGCCCCTCTCCCTCACTCAAACAACGTCGCTCCGTCTCCACTCCTGTCCCTCACACTTTCCCTTGAGCTCACACATCCCTCCCCTAAATCTCCTCCTCTCTCTGCCTTTTTCAGTCTCCAAACCTCTCTACCCCTCTCACTCAACCACTCACAAACCGTCCCACTCCATTTCCCTCCCTCTATCTCTCCCCCTCCAGTTTTCTCTCCCATCTATCTCCCTCTCCCTCAACTTTTCTCACTAACCCTCCCCTCCCACGTGTTTCTCTCTCCCTGCTGCATCCCCGACACTCATCTTCATCTTCAGCTTCCTGTTGATCCTGTTCACCCCTCATTCTGCTCCTGCCCCTCACCCTCACCTCACCAGCATTTAAAAGATTCGAGGCATCTGTAACTGGGAACGCGGCAGGTTCCAGTTCTGGGGTGATGTTCTTCATATCAAGTGAAGTTGCAATTGGGAATTCCATGGACTGATTTGCTTAAAAAGGTCTTTGAAGATTATTTTAACCCAACTGCAGACGATACGAGTCTGAGGTAAACACAGGATGCTGGAAACTCGCAGCAAACAGGGCAGCAACTATAATTGGTAAAGTTATGAGTTCGAGACTCAAGGAAATTTTCTTTTAGTCATGTTAAAGATTCTATCACTCTACCCTGCAGCTGAAATGGTTAAGTACAATATTAAAGTGACTTTGTTCACAGCCGAAGGAGAGCGAATTGTCAAACCGATTAGATTTGATTTCAGCAGAAAGGCCGCTCCCTGCTCTAAGGTATGTGCTCGGACCAGCAGCTGCTGGCACGCAGAACCTGAGCTTACAGTCAAACAGAACAACAACCCGCATCGTCCAAATCAATGATGTGGCCTCTACCGCATTCCTTTCCAATTCCACTGTGGGCTCTCGGCCCGAAACTTCGATTTATTATTCAGTTACATAGATGCTGCCGGGCCTGCAGAGTTCCTCCAGCATCTTGTGTGTTTCCATGGGTACGAGAGGGAGCGTGTCGGGCAGTGGACAAGGCAGTGTGAAACGACTTCAAAGCACATCCACACTATTGGAATACTCTTGGGGAATCAGGTGTGAACAATTCAACTTTTGATATTTATTTTGAGCCATCATTTAAACAGCTTATTGTCTGTATTACGGATCAAAGACTCATAGAAAAGTTCAGCACAGAAACAACCCTTCGGTCGAGGAATTTAAACTGCCTAATGTCATCGGCCTGCGCTCTGGTCACAGTCCACCATATCCCTACCATGCAAATGATCGCTTAAAAAGTGACATCGTGTTCGCATGCACTACTCTTGCTGGCCGCTCATTCCACGACCCCCTGAGCGAAGCAGATTCCGCTCATGTTCCGCTTAAACTTTTCATCTTTCACCCATAACTCATGACCTCTGGTTGCAGTCCCAGTGGAAAATATCTTGCTTGCACTTACCCTACCTATGTACCTCTTAATTGAGTGTACCTCGATCAAATCTCCTCTCAATCTTCCAACCTGTTCAATCTGTCATATAACTCAGTTCATCCAGACCCGGAAACATCCTTGTAATTTTTTTCAGTATCCTACAACCATATTCACATCTTTACTGCAGGTCGGTGACCAATCCTTCACACTATTCTCCGAAGTCAACATAATATCCCACCTCCTGTACTCAATACATAGATTTATGAAGGCGAATGTTTGAAAATGTTTTCTTTACGGCCCTATCTATCCGTCACGCTACATTCAATGAATTATGGAACTGTAACCCCAGATCCCTTCCTACCTCCACACTCCTCAGTACCCTATCGTTCACAGCTTAAGTCCTACCCTGGCTGTTCCTACCGAAGTGTAACACCTCGCACTTGTCCGCGTTAAATTACCTTTGACGTTTTTAGCCCATTTTTGCAGCTGGTCCAATTCCCGCTGCAAGTCATGGTAACCTTCCTCACTATCCACTACACCCCTAATCTTGGCGTTCTCTGCAAATTTGCTGATCCAGTTAACCACATTATCATGTAGATTGTTACTTTCGATGACAAAGAATAACCGAGCCAGCACTGATCTCTGCAGCTTTTCACTAGTCACAGGCCTCCAGTCAGAGAGGTAACCATCTACAGCTAGTTTCTGGTTTCTCCCACCAGAACAATGTCTTATCCAGTTTATTGAGTGCCGAGTGTCTGCCCTTCTTGACTGCCCTCCCATACGACACGTTGGCAATTCCCTTCCAAAGTCCATGAAGACTATATCCACTGGTTGTCTTCATCAACTTCCGTAGTAACACACTCAAAAATATCTATAAGATTGCTGAGACAAGACCAACTACGTACGATGCCATGTTGACTATCTACAATAAGTCAATGTCTAGCAAATAATTCACAGAACCTATCCCTTATAATAGCTCCCGATATCTTTCCCACTACTTTTATCTGACTCACCTGCCTATAATAGTCTCACAGAGTTTTCGACTTTTTCTGAAACAGAGGATCCTATCCAATCCACAGAGGATCCAGGACCTCAGTACTTATACAGATTCTGTATCCATCTCCCGAGTAAATTCAGCTGCAGAATATCCATCTCGTCTTCTCCCCATCTCCTTTGGCTCCATGTATGATTTATTGTTCGGATCTTTCAGAGGGCCAGTGTTATCCCTTGCAGTCCTTTTGTCTGATCTGTATAGTCCGTTAGTACTGGCCTTCACCCAAAGCGTTCATTTAGCACACTTGATTTCTTTCTAAGTGTTACCTTGCATTCCGTATACTCAATAATTACCGACCTGCCTATACCTGCTGTGGGACTCCTTTTATCTCGTAACCAGAGCCTCAACTTCTCTCCAAAAAACAAGGTTCCTTAAACCAGTTATCCGTTCCTTTCATTCTGACAGGCACATACATACTTAATACGCTCAAAATTTCACACTTAAAGGATCCCCTGCATATGAGAACGGCTTTGCCTGAAAATAGCCTGCCCCACTCCATAGTGGCCAGGTCATTGCTTATACCAACAAAATTGTGTTTTCCAGATTTTAATCTCAACCCATGCAGATGCATTGTTCTATATTTCCTTTGAATCTGGTGGCCTTTGAAGGTCTCCCGCTTATTAGAATTTCTTCGCAGAAAAAAAAACAGCCAGGTGTTTTCTGATACTATCAAAATTGTCCTTTCCATATTTTAATTTCAACCCGGATACACTTTATCTTATTTCCTTTGAATCTGGTGGCATTGTGATCACGACATGCAAAGAGCTCCCCTACACACTCCTCTCTCCTTGCCGCCCATCTCGCTCATTCCTCTGTCCAAAACTTCCCGGTCACTCACCCTCCTTGCTCTCACCACCACCACTGGCCTCCTCCTGCAGACACCTTCCTCTCTCTCACCCAACGGTCCTCGCACCCCTCTCCATCATCGTCTGTCTCATTCTGCTGAATCCGCTTTCTCCACTTTCTCCCTTCTCCCCTTTTCCCACCTTTATCTCTCCTATCCTATTCCCCCTCCTTACCCGTGACTCACCTTCTCTCAAACTCTTTATCTTCTTTCCCAGCCGCGCTCGCTACTCCCTCATTTACCCTCTCCCGATGCCTCACACCCTTTCTCTCAAACTCCCCCTCTCTCTCCGCCCTATCTGTCCCTTCCTTTCTCTCCCCTTTTCCTCCAGCTGCTCCATTGTCCCCTCTTTCTCCGTCTTCCCCCTCTCTCTCGCCTTCTGTTTGTCTCCCATACTTTTAACTCTCTCCCACTCCGACTGCTCCTGTCGCAGCTTCATCTCCCCACTCTCTAACTTCCACACACTCATCCTGCCCCTCCTCCATGTCCTCGCCACTTCAAATCGCACTCTCCTCCTTTCCATCAGCCTCTCACCCCCCACCCCCCACACACGCGATTACAGGAAACATTTAAAAATGACTGAAAAATAAACATAGCCAAGTTAATATTGCGGTTCGGAATGCCACGGACTGATTATTTGAAGGAATCCTGAAAATACTTGTTGAATAATTGCAGATGATGCGTGTCCGAGGGGAACATGAAATGCTGGAAACTCGCAGCACTGTAACGGGTATTGTTGCGGGTTCGAGACCCCAGGTAAATTTCTTAAAGACACATTAATGGCTCTATCGGTCTTCCCTGCAGCAGAAATGGTTAAATACATTATAAAAATGAGTTTTTTCACACCTGAATTACAGTGAATTGTCGAACCGGTCGGATTTGATTCCAGCAGAAAGGCAGTTCTCTGTCCTGAGGAATGTGGAGTCCAGCCGATGCTTTCACAGAGACCCTGAGCGAGTTTCACAGAACAACCACCCGCATCCATGATCTGCCCTCTTTACCCTTCCTTTCTAGCTCCACTGAAGGGCCTTGGCCCGAAAGCTCGACTTATTTCTCCGTTCCACAGATGCGACCGGTCCTGCTGGGTTCCTCCAGCATTTTGTGTGTTACCATGGTTACGAAAAATCAGCGCGTGGGGCAGAGACAAGTGCAGCTTGAAAAGTCTTCAGAACATATCCTCCTTGTTAGAATATTCTCGTTTGGAATTAAGCTGTGAAAAACTAAAATTCTGATAATTATATCTGATCTTTGTTTAGTTAACCCGTTCTCTGTTATGAATCAGAGATCAAGGTCACATAGAAACAGGCCTTTCGGCTCAGCCATTTAAACTGCCTAATCCCTTCGAGCTGAACCGGGGCCAAAGTCCTCCACACCCCTCTACACCCCTCTACACCCCTCCACAACCCTCCGCACCCCTCCGCACCCCTCCACACTCCTACACACCCCTGCCATCCAGACTGTCTCTCAATGGTTGAAATCGCTTGTAACATGTGTATCCAGCAGCACGTTCCGCACACTCTGGACCTTCTGAGTGAAAATGATTCCCCTCATGATCCCCTGAAACTTTTCATCTTCAACCCTTCACGAATGACCTCTGGCTGTAGCTCCACCCAACCTCAGTGGAAAACGACTGATTGCTTTTACCCTCTCAATCGCCCTCATAATTTTGTCTATCTCTATCATATCTCCTCTTGATCCACTTCGTTCAAAGGAATAAACTTCGAACCTTTTCAAACTTTCCTTACAACTCAATTTTTCTAAAATTTGTTTTCTTTATATTTTTAAAACGGTATATTAGAAACTGCAGATGACGCGAGTCAGGAGTAAAAATAATATGCTGGAAACTTGCTGCAAACAGGGCAGCAACTATGACTGGTAAAGCTGCGTGTTTGAGCCCCCGGGCAGTTTTCTTTGAATCACTTTATAGATCCTATCACTCTTCCCTGCAGCAGAAATGGTTAACTGCAATATTAAAGTGTTGTTTTTCACATCTGAATGAGAGTGAATCGCCGAACCGATAGGATCTGATTTCAGCAGAAAGGCCGCTCCCTGTCCTGAGGAAGGTGGGCGGACAGGCCGCTGCTGTCACACAGACCTGAGCCCCGAGTCTCTCAGAACAACAACCCGAACCTTCCGAATCAATCCGTAAGCCGGCCTCTTCCCAGTCTGCCGAGAGGTAGCGATTGATGTAGTGGGCGGGGCAGTTTTAACGACCTCAAAACAGATCCAAGAACATATTAGGGGAATGTAGGAGTGATTAATACAACTTCTGATTTTTACTTCGGATCTTTGTGTAATCAACCCGTGGACTGTTGTGAATCAGCGACAAAGGAGTCAGAGAGTCACAGCGTTAAAGTGACAGAGAAAAGTACAGCACAGGAAAAGGTCTATCAAAACTGCCTGCTCCATCGACCTGCACCGGAGAGGTATCTACCATAGCCCTACCTTCAAAACTATTTCCTAACCGTTGCAATCCAGTTCGCATGCCCCACTGGTGCTGGCAGCTCGTTCCACGCTCTCAGGACCCACTGAGTCAGAATGTTTTACCTCATGTCCCTTTTAATTTCTTGACCTTTCACCCGTCACCCATCAGCTCCGGTTGTGGTTCTACCAACATTAGTTGAAAATCCTGCTTTTATTTACCTTATCTATACCCCTCATAACGTTGTATACCACTGTAAAATCTCCTCTCGAATCTTCTATATTCTAAGGAACCAGTTTTAATCTAAAATAATCTTATAAAGCAGGTTTTCCAGAGCCAGCCAAATCCTTGTAAACTCGTCTTGCCCTCTTTCAACCTGAGTTCATTTTTCCTGCGGGGTGCTGACCAAAGCTGCGCTCAACCCTTCAGATTAGACACCGACAGTGTCCTGTACAACCTCAGCTTACCATCCCGTCCCGTGTACTCGGTACATTGGCCTGTGTACCGGCAGCTTGCTTCTGATCTGTGACGTCATTTTGCCAGCTGGCCCACGTTCCGCTGCAAGCCGCTGTCGTATTCCCGCCGCCGAACGCACTTCTACGTCTGGCGTCATCCGAAAATGTCCTGATGCGTTTAACCACATTATCATTCAGATCGTTAATATCGATGAAAACAGCTGGGGACGATCCCTGATTTATCCTCCTAGTTTGCCTCAAGTCAGCAAACAAAACCTCGGTAATTTGTATAGTCCATGGTGTTGATGCCGTTTTGCCTTCCCTCCATAGACTCTCTCCGTACCCCAAGTAAATACAGATGCCAATTAAATGCATTCCTTTGGCTGCAGACTCGGTTTACCACTCTGATCTCCCAGAGGACCAAGTCAGTCTCTAGCTTTCCCTTAGCTCTTAGCATAGCAGCATCACCCCGAGGAATCTTCTTCAGATTTTCTGCTACGGCATCACCGTGCCTTCTTTTGAGCCTTCTGCTTTCTGTCGTAAGCGTTCTCTTGCATTTCTTACGGTCCTCGTTGCACGATGGGTTTCCGGCGGTTCTCCGTCTCCTGGTCTCTGGCACCCTTCCCCACGTCAGCACACCGGACACTCCTGCGCCATCTGCTGGTGACTAAAAGTTGCCCGACGGTTAATCCATTCGTCAGAACCATCAGGAATGGGATTTACAGAGGCGAGGATGCAATTAAATAAGTTCATTGGCATCGCGAAAGATAGGGACGAACAGTATACAGAAGGTAAACAAAGAAATGGAGGGAACATCATTGTATAATACTGTGAGAAATGAAAATACCAGTAAATGTTTCTTAACCAGCTAACCACTGTCACTGTCCGCAGATGCATTGCCGTGACTTTCGAGATGCAATATTGGGTTTTAGTATTTTTTTGGCAACAAATGGCCACAGATCGATCAAAAGTGAAGGAGACGATGTACCAGACCGAAAAAAGAGGAACAGCCTGGACGTTAAACACCGGTGTACACTCAGACCAGAAGAAAATTCTGATCGGCATGTAACTATTCGGAATCCTGCTCAATATCTGGTCCAGGACAACGATCAGTGGATCCGCCGCTTCCAATGCAACCAGTTAGCGAGTGACGACTCCAGGGAGAATTCAAAATTCAGAGCTGCAAATGGGACTTGGGGTTGTGCAGGATACCCAAAAGCTTAATCTCCAAGGTTGGGTCGGTGGGGAAGTAGGCGAGTGCAACTTTGGCGTACGTTTCTAGTGATATAGATACAAGAGCAAAATGATGTGACTGTGAGACTCTGTCAGGGCTCGTCAGCGGGATCTCACAGAAACTTTCCGAAGGTTGAAAGGCTTGAAAAGATTAGATATGGCAAAGTTATTTCCCATGGTAGGGGAGTCTCGGACAAGCGGGCACGACTTCAGGTTTGAAGGACGTCCATTTAGAACAGAGATGCGGAGACGTTACTGTAGTCAAAGTGCGGTAAATCTGTGGAATTTATTGCCAAGTCGTTGGAAGTATTTAAGGAAGAGATAGATATTCTCTTGATTAGCCAGGTCATCAAGGGGTATGGGGAGAAGGCGGATGAGTGGGGATTACCGTATGAACTGGGTCAGCCCACGATTGAATGGCGGGACAGACGCAGTAGACCGAATAGCCTTCTTCAGCTCCTATATCTTATGGTCTTATTCTCATATGGAGCCGCAATTAAATCAGCGCGAGATTAAAATCGTCACGAGGTCATTGCGAAACTTAGTGGTTACACATCAGGAAACCTCGTTTAATTTCGTGAGGCGCAGTGTACAAGAACAGAGACATGTTATTACAAATGTGCTTGGCTCGTTTCAGCTTCGATTGAAACGCTAGTCGCAGCTTTCGACAACGCACGATCGGGAGAAAGATCACCAGCGTCTCACAAGCATGTTCCTGAACGGAAAGTTCCATAACAGGGACACCCAGAGAGATTCAGTTTCACACTTACAGGGGCACATTATGGCCCTGCATCAGACCACAGAAAACTGGAGAGATCTGGAACCAGCTCAGCTCGGTAAAGCAGCCACCATAATCAAAGGCCGTCCGACGCCGGTAATTCTCTTTCTCCCACCACCCTCACCGCCACCATCCATCGGGCCGATGATACAAAACCATGAAAGCCCCGGCACCAGGTTCAGTAAAAAATTCTGTCACTTCTGTTAAGTGAACTAAGTTGTTCCATAGTCCAATCAGATTGAATCTTCGCCACACAATCTCCCTCCTTATGGACTTGCACCTATTTGTTTACATACACATTACCTGCTCGGTTAATGTTACACTTTATTATTGTTATTTATTTATCTTGTTTTAACCAATAACGGACAAGATTCGGCTATATTAACTGACTCCGCTTTGGATAAAACCTGATAACATCCTCGCTTGAAATTCAGCATATACAAGGCACGAGGGTGAGGCCGGGGGAACTATAGCTGGAAAAGACAAATAAAGGTGAAACAACTGTGAAAACACCTCTTCCCTTAACCATCTGCAGGGCCTTCAAATAGCCGTGCCTGTGAGACACTCTGTCACATGCAAATCCAGAAACATCCTGCCCTAGGAGTCTTAAAGGAACTGCAACCTATATTCTGGATTGGTATTCTCACATCCACAACACGAACATCGAATTTGCAACCCGTTCATACCGAGATTGCAAGGTGCCTCCGGAATCTTTAATGTGGTCAAAGCGATACCCGGGACAACAGTTTGTGTCCGGTTTTCATCTGCGAATTAGTTAGCAGTGAATGACTCTGATTAAAATCACTGATGATTGGGCAATTTCGTAAGTGGTGAGGGAAAAGTGGACTGTGGTACGTCAAATACGAACACCGCCGAACATAAATTCCATTAAATATCAGAATCAGAATCCGGTTTATTAACACCGGCATGTGTCGTGAAATTTGTTAACTTAGCAACAGCAGTTCAATGCAATAGATAATATAGAAGAAAAAGTGAAATAAAATTCAATAAATAAGTAAATCCCTTACAGTATATGGGTATTGAATAGATAAAAATGTGCAAAAACAGAAATAACATATTTTTAAAAATGAGATATTCATGGGTTTAATTTCCATCTCGGAATCTGTCGGCAGGGTGGTAGACGTGCCCGTAACAGTGATCACAGTAAGATCGAGTTCACTTTGAAATTTGAGAAGCAGAAACAAAATGCCAATGTGTCGTTACTTCAGAGGAATAAATGAAATTTCAGTGGCATGAGAGGGAAACTGGCCGAGATTGACTGGAAAGGGACACTAGCAGGAAGGACAGCAGTGGAGATTCCGCGAAAAATGAGGAAAGTGTAAGTCAGATATATTCGAAATAAGAGTTAAAGAAAAGGATTTATGCAATCCTCTGCACAAGTGACCGGCCCGGCAGTGTTCAGCCACTCTGCGCTTTCTCTGTCGCTGCCGCACTTCATTTGGCATTGAAATTGATAAACATTGCTGGAGCACAATACACTGTGCACTTATCTCATGTGCATTAACAGTATGCAGGACAAGCAATTCACTGCAGCTTGCTACACGTGACATTAAAAAAAATACAATTCCAATTCCAGATCAAGTTTAACCGACAGGAGCGTCGACATGACGAAATTACCCCTGCGCACTGGTGTCCGGTAGTACTAGACCGTCTCTAAAATCGTTCTCATGGCGTCTGTGTCAACACTGGATACACAACAATGGAAAAGAGGAAATTCGGAATATTCGGAGAGCTCCCTCTTCCCGATGTCTTCTCAGGGGTGAATGATACATCTGCATCACAGTATTTCCGGGGATGGAGTGATCTTACGCACACAATTGCAGAGGTTACTTTGCCAGTGTCCTTACCAGGAATCCCGATCACGACAATGAGAACGAAATATATTTTTCTGACAGAGTGAAGTATCGCACGCATGATGATTGAATCAATCTGCCTTCGAGCTGCCCGCGATCTCTCTGAAGGAGAAGCTCCGCCGATGAATCTCCACGGCCGCTAATTTATACCCTGCTGCTCTCTCCTCCCGATCACAGTAATGAATGTCGGTTTACCTTGGGGATTAGACAAAACAACATTACGATACTCCAGAAAAATCCCAACTGCGATGTGTAATGTGGAGTTCCGTGCCCCGATTGCAATATCCCAGAAGCAAGGGAATCGTCATCTCAGAAATCAGTCAAGGTTCTTCATTTTACCTTTCGGATTCATCTTTCGATTTCGCCGCGAGTGATTTTCTGATCGATGATCATCACAAATCTCCAGTATTACATTCCCTTCAAAGGCTGATTGATTCCGCACTGGAATAGGTCTCAAATTGAGGGTACTCACACAGAAAAATACAGCTTTGACTGCCTGCCTCTGTAAATTCCACAGCGAATTCAAGGACTGACCGAAAGATACCCAAGACTCAGGCCATGCAAACTGAAGCAAATCTTCAAAGTATTGGTGATATAAGAATTGTGGAATCTAATAGATACGGACAGATCTAAAACGAGACATCACCGACAGGAAAGTACCGCGAAAACAAAGATTTACTCCCTCTATGTGCTAAAAATGCTTACAGTAATACAGCATGTCAGGGGTCGAGGTCTTTGTTGTCATCTGCTAATCATGCACGCGGGGTCTCGTTTTAGCTCTGACCATTTTCATTATGTTTGCCAATCCTACATTTCAAGTGTCTTGTTGATTCCGAGGCCTTCCGCGGGTCGGGGCCGATATGAATATTCCGTCCTCGTTCTGAAATACAGCTACGTTCTGAAATACAGTTACGTCTGAAATACAGCTGCACACCCAATTTACAGAGGGTAAAAGATGCTTCCACCTACGCAGCCGCCGGAAAAAAAAATCTGTCAGTTTCTGAAGCGCTTGGTTATGTCCCCGTGCTGTACCTTGAAGGATCTTTCCTGTCATCGGCGGACACGGTTTGCTACAATTAATTCCCAACTATCTGAGAGTTCTGAAATCTCATCACACAACTACAAACAAGAGCAAAGCTGCCGATGCTGTTACTATGCAGACAATTCACATCTTTACTTGTGTAACCCTCAGGTTCGCTCAGCTTGTGTTCGTCTAGGGAAGCAGCCTTCGGCCCGGTCAAACTGGGAAATCACGTTTGTGTGGCTGCTGTGTAATGTACCCCCAGTTACAAACCCACAATGCAAAATATAAGACAGTCCACCATACGCAAATAAATGATTGAACTTTATGAATCTTAATATGAATATAGTGTTAACAGTGAAAATGAAAAAGGGGCCCAAGTCGTCAGAGTCACGTTGGAGCTCAGTCAGTAGTCCTTCTTCCACCAACGGTCTCCTCAGAGCGTCGCCGACAGTTGGAGCCTCAGATCCCAGTCCACAAGTACCAAGTAGGACCAGGCCATCACCACAACAGGATCTCTGTTCCCCTTGTCCTCAACTACAACCTAATCAGCCTCCGGATCCAGCAAGGTATCCTCTGCAACTTCCGCCACCTTCAACAGGACACCACCACCAAGCACATCTTTCCCTCTCTACCCCTCTCTGCTTTTCGCAGGGATCGTTCCCTCTGCGACTGCCTGGTCCACACGCCCCTCCCCACAGATCTCCCACCTGGTACTAATCCCTGCAAGCGTAAGTGCTACACCTGTCTCTACACCTTCTCTTACCACCATTCAGGGCTCCAAACAGTCCTTCCAGGTGAGGCAACACTTCACATGTGTGTCTGTTGGGGTCATCGATTGCATCCCATGCTCCCAGTGCGGCCTCCGCTACATCGGCGAGACCCGACGCAGATTGGGGGACCGCTAACGTCGAGCACCTAAGCTCCGTCCGCCACGACAGACAGGATCTCCCGGTTGCCACCCACTTCAACTCTGCTTCACATTCCCATTCGGATATGTCCATACATGGCCTCCTCTACTGCAATGATGAGGCCAAACTCGGGTTGGAGGAGCAACACCTCATATACCGTCTGGGTAGTCTCCCGCCCCTTGGTATGAACATCGAATTCTCCAACTTCCGATAATCCCCTCCCTCTCTCATACTTTAACTCTGTCTCCTCTTCTAGCTGCCTATCACCTCTCTCATGATCCTGCCTTCTTCTGCTACCCATAGAGCTTTTCCCCTACATTCCTTCTTCAACTCCCCTGCCTATCTCCTCCCTGCTTACCCTTCCCCACCTCGATCTTCCCTCTGTTTGGTTTTCCACCCTCCCCCCACTTTCTTTATAGGACCCCTGCCCCCTCCTTCTTCAGTCCTGACGAAGGGTCTCGGCCCGAAACGTTGACTGCTCGTTTCAGCGGGTGCTGCCCGACCTGCTAGTTCATCCAGCGTGTTTGTACGGGCTCAAACGTAATACCTGTCCCTGAACCACGAGGTATGGGGATGAAGGCTCCTGTAGCTCCTTCCTGATGGTCGGAGTCCTGGGTAAAGGTTGCTGCTTTCTCGTGGCGGCACTCTTTCTAGATGTGTTCAATAGTGAGGATAACTTTTTCTCTGAGGAACTCTGTTTTCTCTACCAGTTTTTATGAACTTTCCGTTTCCTGAGTCTGGTGTTTCCATTCCAGGCTATGGTACAATCAGACAGAATGCTCTGCACTCTGCATCTATAGAAGTTGATCAAAAGTTTTAGATGCCATGTTGAATCTTTGACAAATTTTAACAATCTGGAGGCTCGGCCTTTAAGATGAATTCATTTGTCGGTCCCAATACAGGTCCGGTCTAACACAGAGGAATTTAAAGTTACTCACGGCTGCCAAACCACTAATGAGCCGTGGGATATTACCCCCGATTTCCTCCTCCTGCAGCCAATAATTAGCTCTCTGTTTTTGCTGACGTTCAGTGAGTACTGCTATAGTGGCACCATTCAACCAGATTTTTAATTCCCTTCTTATTTACCGATTCATCACTACCGATTCGGCCAACAGCAATGGTGCCATCAGCAAACTTAAATATTTCACTGAAACTGTACTTAGCCTCACAGTCACCGGCAGAAATGAGGTAGAGCAGGAGGATAAGCAGATAGCCTTGTGTTGGTAGTGTTGGTAGTGATTTGGCAGGTCATTTTCCCAAACATCAGGGAAAATGAAAATATCCGTTAAAATGAAAATATGAAAGTAAATTTATTATCAAAGTACCTATACAGCCCTAAGATTTTTTTCTTATCAGAATACACAGTAAAATCCAGAAGCACAATAGAATCATTGAAAGGCCACATCTAAAAGGACAAACAAACAACAAATGTACAAAAAGACAACAAACTGTGCAAATACATAATAATAATAATAATAATAATAATAATAATAATAATAATAATAATAATAATAATAATAATAATAATAATAATAATAATAATAATAATAATAATAATAATAATAATAATAATAAATAGTTCAGAAACGTATATCGAGAATTTGAGCGTGTCCATAGTTTGAGGAAACATTTCAATGATGGAGCAAGTGAAGTTGAGTGATGTTATCCTCTTTGGTTCAAGAGCATGATGTTTGAGAGTATTGACTGTTCCTGAACCTAAGGTGCGTCCTGCTGTTGCTCTCCCTTCTTCCTGATGGTAGCAGCAGGAAGTGCGCATGACCTGGATGGTAAGATCCATGATGATGTAGACTGCTTTCCTGCGAAAACGTTTTGTGTAGACGTATTCAATTGTGGAGAGGGCCTTACCCATGATGAGCTGGACCATATCCACCATACTACGTGTGCATTTCGGTACAAGGGCATTGGTCTATCCGTACCAGGATCTGACGCAGACAGTCAATACACTCTTCACAACACATCTGTAGAAGCTTCTCAACATTTCAGATGTCTTGCTCAATTTTTGCAAACGCCGAAGGAAGTAGAGGTGCTGCCTTGCTTTCTTTGGAATTGCACTTACTTGCTAGGCCCAGAACAGGTTCTCCAAAATGTTAACACTGAGGAGTTTAAAGTTGCTGACTGTTTCCACGTCTGTTCCTCCAATGTAACTGGTTTACGAACCTCTGTATTCCTCCTCCTGAAGTCAATAATCAGCTTCTTAGCCTTCCTGAAATGGAGCAAGAGATTGTTATTTTGGCATTACAATCAGATTTTAAATCTACTTCCCATATGCTGATTCGTCACCATCTCTGATTAGGGCAATGAAAGAGATGTCATCTTCAAATGTGAATATGCCATTGCAACTGTGCTTAGTCACTTTGGGATAATTGCAAAGTGAGTGGCTGAGGAGGATGAACACACATCATTGTGTTGCACCTGTACCCATGGAGATTTTGGATATGTGGTTGGCAACTGATTGGCCTCTGCAAGTGGGGACATAGCGGATCGAACTGTATAAGGAGGTATTGAGGCCAGAGTCTTCAAGCTTATTGAGGGGATGTTAGTATTCTAGATTTAATAGAATGTTACCTGGGTTTCAGCACTTAAGTTACAGAGAAAGGTTGAACAAGTTAGGTCTTTATTCTTTGGAGCGTAGAAGTTAGAGAGAGGACTTGTTAGAAGTATTTAAAATTATGACGGGGATAGATAGAGTTGACATTGATAGGCTTGTTCCACTGGGAGTAGGGGAGATTCAAACAAGAGTACACGAGTTGTGAGTTAGGGGGCAAAAGTTTCGGGTCAATACGGGGGGGGCGGGGAATGTCTTTAGTCAGAGAGTGGTAGCTGTGTGGAACGAGCTACCAGTACAAGTGGTGGAGGCAAGTTCGATTTTGTCATTGAAAGAAAAATTGGATAGGTGTATGGACAGCAAAGGAATGGAGGGTTACGGGCTGAGTGCAGGTCGGTGGGACTAGGCTGTGGAGCTGTTGCTCCGGTAGGCAAATTTGAGTCGATCCAAGTTGCTTTACAGGTAGGAGTTGATATGTTTCATTTCTGACCTTTCAGACCACCTGGTCACTGTGGAAGTAGCGATTAAGATAGGTTACCACACTTTTCTAAGGCACTCGTATAAGTAAAGTTGACTTGAACCAGCTGAGTACCTCAGACCAATGAAGTGGGAGGTCAAAGACCTCCGTTATCACCCCAGTCAACTGATCAGTATAGGTCTTCAGTACTTGGTCAGTTACACCAACTGGTCTCGAAGTTTATTTTCATGGGCCCACCCTCCTGAAGGATGCTCACATTAGAGACGCAAAGACTGAAAATTCACAATTATCGGGGCACATGCAGATCTTCTGAAATAATAACTTTGAGGAATTTAAAGTTACTGCCCTTCCTCTTCATTCTTTCTCTCATTTCTAGGCTGAGGGATGTCGGTCTTAAGATTCTTGCATCGCGGATCTTGTCTCTGCTCCCGTGACTAGTCTCTCCTTGAACCAGCTGGACCTGGGTTCGAATTCCCTCACAGACAGATCTTTCCCCTTTCTTAAGAGTTCGGGTGAAGGTTTATACCACATGATCCATGTGCTTTACTTATTGTGGTTTTGTACGTGTTATTAATACTTTAACCCCAGATGTCTGTTACAGACATTTTTATGTAGTCAGTTATTTACTCTTTATTCCTCCATCTTTTACAGGTTGAGGGACAATCCATTTTGTTCCGATGGAAAGAATCAGTTGAAATCACTGCAGGGGAGCAGACCCGGACTGCATATGGAGCTATAAACTCATCAGTATATGAAAAGATGGGAATGTTTTGCCCAATTTCCCACCTTCCGCTTTAAACAGGCGATGCAGAAAGATTTGGTCAGGTCATCAGCTGCTTGCAATATGCGTTAATAATTTTGATGAAGCATGAAAGTTTTCTGATTGGCATATTTGCAGAGAGCACAGAGTAGATCAAGTTTTGGAAAATGTAGATTCTCAAAGGCCAAAGCAGGATGTACATTATTTGGAAATTTGAGCGGGGAAACTGTATAGATGTCAACTTTAGTGGCACTCGGGGACAGACCCCAGCGTATACTCAGACTGTGTTGGTCTCTGATTCTAGTCATTTTAAGTTTCAATGTACACATGCCGGATACAGCTTATGTATAACAATAAAATGTATGGTTTTGCACTTTGTCCCTACCTCACAGTAACCCACTTTCTTTCGCACTATCCATTCCTCGCTCATCTGCCTCTCAGTTACTCAGCTTGTTCACTCTTAAGATGTCCTATGCTGTGAAATGGCAATATGCAAACACACAAATGATGTTGTCTGTGTGTGTGTGTGTGTGTGTGTGTGTGTGTGTGTGTGTGTGTCTGTTGCGCACACCACATTGTCACACAGATACACGCAACAGCCAAGCACACACAGATGCTGCCGCTTTCACTTCACATGACAGGCATACGAGTGCACACATCCACACTTGCACACGCACCCGTCAGCACCGATTAAAGCGTTTGACTGGAATGCCAGAACACAGCAACACTGCCTTTTGTTGATACCCTATTGCTGGTGCTTCTGCATGTCTCCCGTTTCGCATCGTCACAGCGGCAGTGACGAAAGTGGTGAGGAAGATCCGTCCTTTAGCAATTGTCTTTTCTTCAGGATCTTCTTCACACATCTCCTCTGGTCTACTCTCATCTAGCTGTGTCTTGCCTTGAATTTCACCCTGTCAAATCGTGATCCCAGGCAAGATAACAATACAGTGGCCTACAGTTACTCTCCTAATTAAGTGCATATGCAACTTCAGATTCAGACCTGTTTACCAAACAAATGAACTATATCCCACCCACCTGCAGTGTGATGTCCCAGTGTTTCACTTCCTAATATCCCACCTCATCCAGATTCTCAGTCACAACACATACATATTACTAATCATGTCCCATAATGATCCTACACTCGTACACCATCTCATCTGTGATAACCTTGACAACATGTTTGTCAGAATAAACAAAAGGAAAGCATTGTAGAGGGAATGACCTCAATGTTTATTTTTCCCTCACCTGTTTCTGGTTGTCTCTATTTCTCACACACGTCATGGTGTCTCCTTCTTCTTCTGAGTCCATTTTTCCCATTGTGCAATTTCTCTCCAGCAACTTGGATCCCTGTGCTTCTTCTCTCTTTTCTCCCACTCCTCCTCGTCTCTATTCTGTCTCCTACTCTTCGCCAAGTCTACTGATCCTTTTAGACACTTTCAGCAGGTTTATAAACTTCCCCGGCATCACTCAGTTATGCAGCATTTTGTGCACACTCTAGCACGGGCTGATCCCTGACCGACGCAAAAAGATTTTTAAGCGGTTAGATGGAACACCAGATAAAGAGACTCGCCTACTCTCTGCCACAGTGATATCTGGGACCGTGATCTTCACATTTGGACTGTTTGAAGTCCAGTTGTTCCGTCTGTCTCCTAAGCCACGGCACGCATTCTCTGATGACCATGGTCTCGGCTCTAGTATCCCTGTTTCATCCTAGTTAGTGGACTATTGTTTGACAATACATTGTGTGTTCAGCATCAAAGTTGATTCTTTCCTTATGCACATGTGTCATCCAGGATTCCAGAAAAATGGGTCATGAGCAGTTTAAATAATGCACACAAACTCGGTCAATCGCAATTCCCCGTGTATCCACCTGACCCAGAAGGCGACAGATTTTGTTGTGTCATCAAAGAAGAAGATGAGTCAATACATGAGGAACAGAAAAATGTGATGGATCCTCAGTCCTGATACATGGTTTCGATTCGAAACGCCAACCATTTATTTTCCCTCTACAGATGTTGCTCGACCGATTCTTCCGTGAGGCTGTGTGGTGCTGTGGAAATCTTGACTGTTGCCTGGCTATCATTGCGTCCAATAGCGGGCCGAGTACTTTAGGAAGTACAAGTAAGGTAACAAACGGTAACCTTTGTGGATATTTGAGAAACGGAGTTTACCCTTAGTGCAGAGACAGCTCGTGATAGATTATACAAATAAGACAAGAAACAGTTGAAATCAGTAAACGAGACGATAAACTGGTGGGGAGCTGGTGGTAGGCGAAGTAGAGATTGATGTTGACTGGAACGGCACGATGTATCTTCTCAAACAATAACTTTATGATTTGGATGGCGCTGCTTGATTCTATGATGGAGGAAGGTTCCGCCGGAGGCTTTAAAGGCAACTGCAAACACAGCTGACGGTTGATTTATGTGTAGGTATCAAAACGAGACCGGGAGCACAGTTAGGAAGACCGCTCGTTGAATTGTCAGCATAAAAACGGTTGGATCAGGGATCTCCTACACCGTTCACTGGGTGAATTCAATAGACAATAGACAATATGCGCATGAGTAGACCATTCGGCCCTTCAAGCCTGCACCGCCATTCTAAGATCATGGCTGATCATCAACTATCAATACCCGGTTCCTGCCTTGTCTCCATATCCCTTGGTTCTCCTATCCATAAGATACCTATCTAGCTCCTTCTTGAAAGCATCCAGAGAATTGGCCTCCACTGCCTTCTGAGGCAGTGCATTCCACACCACGACAAATCTCTGGGAGAAGAAGTTTTTCCTCAACTCTGTCCTAAATGACCTACCCCTTATTCTTAAACCATGCCCTCTGGTACTGGACACTCCCAGCATCTGGAACATATTTCCTGCCTCTATTTTATTCAATCCCTTAATAATCTTATATGTTGCAATCAGATCCCCTCTTAATCTCCTTAATTACAACGTGTACAAGCCCAGTCTCTCTAACCTCTCTGCGTAAGACAGTCCGGACATCCCAGGAACTAAACTTGTGAATCTACGCTGCACTTCCTCTACAGCCAGGATGTTCTTCCTTAACCCTGGAGAACAAAACTATACACAATACTCCAGGTGTGGTCACACCAGGGCCCTGTACAAATGCAAAAGGATTTCTTTGCTCTAGTACTCAATTCCCTTTGTAATAAAGGCGAACATTCCATTAGACTTCTTCACTGCCTGCTGCGCTTGCTCATTCACCTTCAGTGACTGATGAACAGACTCCTAGATCTCTTTGTATTGCTCCCTTACCTAAGTCTACCCCGTTCAGATAATAATCTGCCTTCCTGTTCTTGCTCCCAAAGTCGATAACCTCACAATTATTCACATTAAATGTCATCTGCCAAGTATTTGTTCACTCACCCAGCCTATCCAAGTCTCCCTGTATTCTCCTAAGATCAGCATCACATGTCACACTGCCACCCAGCTTAGTATCATCATCAAACCTGCTGATGTTATTCTCAATGCCTTCACCGAAATCGTTGATGTAAATGGTATACAGCTGTGGTCCCAATACCGAGCCCTGTGGCACCCCACTAGTCACCTCCTGCCATTCCGAGAAACACCCATTCACTGCTACCCTTTGCTTTCTATCCGCCAACTAGTTTTCTATCCATGTCAATATCTTCCCCCCAATGCCACGAGCTCTGATTTTACCCACCAATCTCCTATGTGGGACCTTATCAAATGCTTTCTGAAAATCGAGGTACACTATATCCACTGGATCTCCCTTGTCTAACTTCCTGGTTACATATTCGAAAAATTCAGTGTCGGTCAGTGATATTCAACTCCCAAAAAATGACTCTCACACTTGTACGCACACTTGAAGCAGATGATTGTAGATTTCACTGCCTTTAAACGCCGGCTTTGGCTCCTCCAACTTTTACTGCCGATGGGAAACTTGCAGAGTGTCGTGCGAAGCAGCATCAGCTCAAAAAGAACGAAAGGCATACTCCCAAAGATTCACAGACATCAGACCCGGAGGCTGCAATGTGCGGTCTGTTAGATGAGTGAATGGTGCTGTTGGGATTCTGTGGTTGTTGAGTAGTGCACGTCTACTGAGTGCGAGGAGTAAGGTAGTGGCGGGGGGACGCATGATGTGGATTCATGGGGCATAGGATCGTTAGGAACTGGGTCTAGTGTGGGTTCGGAAATACAGGTGTGCTGTTGGTGGGGAAACATGAGATCCGTTTCATGGTGTGGACTGAATGGGTGTTGGATCAGTATCAGAGGACTGCCCGTGTGTGGTTCGCTGGGGCGGTTTGGTCGCAGTGTGAGCTGATGGGGATGAATGGATTAAGCGAGAATATGGAACGTGTGGTCATTGGAGTCGTTGGGAAGTGGCGGTCAGTGGAAAGTAATGGAGGGGGGAGTGACCATTGTGGCAATGTAGGCGGTTTACGGTCAGTGGGAGCAGCTGGAGAGTTTTGTGGTCACTGGGGACGTGAACATGTTTGACGTCAGTCTGAACTGGGAGACGAGTTGCGGTATTAGTTGTAACGTGGAGGAAATACTGCGTCAATAGGAGCTAGTGGAAGTCTCGAGGTCTTCTGGGCATGGACAGTAGTAACTGCTGGGGATGTGTGGAGACACTGGGGATGCAGACTGTGTGGAGTAATTCGGAGATGATAGAGGAGTTGTGGTATTAATTGGAACATGGCTGAAGTGCAATGGCAGTGGGAAATGTTGTGGCTTTTGGGTCGCTGGGGACGTGAAGAGGTAAGAGTTCATTGGGAACTACTGGCGAGATGTGGGTTCATTGGGACTTGGATTTTTGTGCGGCCAGAGAAGTGGGGAAAAGGGATGCGATGTGGCGTTCTATGGAAGCCGGACGAACTATGTTGTCAGAGAGAAGCTACGGGATGGTGTATGACCAGTCGAGGTGCGTGGACTGGTGTGGTGTCATTGTCAACAGTCGGTATGAGTGTGTTTAGTGATCCAACTGGTGCAGCGGTAGGGCTGTTGCAAGTGTGATAGGTCAGAGGAAGCTGGTGGGGAGGTGGAGGTTGTTGGGAACGTGGGGTCAGTGTGAATCGGTTGCCGCGGGTTAGAGTTAGTGGGAAACTGTATCGGGATAACACACAGAGAATGCAGGAGGAACTCAGCAAGTCAGGGAGCATCCGTGGAAAAAGCACAGTCGATGTTTCGGACCGAAACGCTTCGCCTGGACTAGAGAGGAATGAAGCTGAGGAATAGATGTGAAAGGTGTGGCGAGGTCAGAGAGATACTCAAGACGATAGATGAAACTTAGAAGGGGACAGATGAAGCAAAGAGTTAGGAGATTGATAGGTAAAAGAGACAGAAGGCCATGGAATAAAGAGAAAAGAGGAGATGGGCGGACAAGGAGATAAGATGAGAGAGGGAAACGCTGAAGGGAAGAGGTGAAAGAAGGGTGGGGTGGCATTACTGGAAGTTGAAAAAATCAATTTTCATTGAAATCAGATTGCAGGCTACCCAAACAGGCCTTATCACGACAGTGGAAGATGCCATGTTTGGACATATCGAAATGCGAATGGGAAGTGGAATCAAACTGGGTAGTCGCTGAGAGATCCCGCTTGTTCTGGCGGACGGAGCGTAGATACTGGTCGAAGCGATTTCTCTACCTACGTCGGGTCTCACCGATAAACAGGAGGCCGCAACAGGAGCACCGAACAGAGTATATGACCCCAACAGACTCACAGGTGATGTGCGCCTCACCTGCAGTGAGTGTTTACGTCGCTGAGTGGTAGTGACGGAGGCTGTGCAGAGGCTGGTGTAGCCCTTGCTCCTCTCAGAAGGATAAGTGCCAGGAGGAAGATCAGTGGGGAGGGACGAATGGACAACGGAGGCACGTAGAGAATGATCCCTGCCATAAGCAGAAAGAGGGGTAGATGGGGGTGGGGAGACGTGTTTGGTAGTAAGGTCCAGTTGGAGGTGGTGGAAATTTCAGAAAATTGTGTGCGGGATGTGGAGGCCGGTGGGGTTGTACGTGAGGGCAAAATGAACTCTATCCCCGGTAGGAAGGAAAGAGGATAGGGTGAGAGCAGATGTGCGTGAGATGGGAGAGTTGCTGTTAGAGGAAGGGCAGCCCCATTCTTTGCAAAAGGAGGACATCTCCTTCGTTCTGGACTGAAAAGTCCAGAGAGGGTAGTTGTGGCGGAGACGGAGGATTTGAGAGAAGGGGGATGTCGTTTTTACAAGCAGAAACGTGGGACGAGATATATTCCAGGTAGCTGTGAGAATCCGTGAGTTTATAATACACATTAGTGGATAACCTGTCTCCGGAGATGGAGCCAAGGGAAATATCGGAAATAGACGAGTTGAATTTGTGGGCAAGTTGGAAGTTGCAGGCAACGTGGGTGAAATCGACGAATTCAACACAGGTGCAAGAAGCAGCAACAATGCAGTCGTCAATGTTGAGGAGAAGTGCGGGACGGTAATTGGGATGTGTGTGGGCGGTTAGCGATGGTGTCGCTGAGAGAATTGGTCCATGTAGGGGCTGCTGAGGGTTCGCGGAGTCGGGGATTAATAGGGCAGCGTGGCTACAGCAGTGCATCCTGCTGGGATCTGATGAGATCACTGGAAAAATTTCGTGGGAAGGATTAAAGCCATTGCTATATATCGATCGTGAAGAGGTAGGTGCAGAAGGAGGGATCAATGAGGCCATGTGAGGCTTTGCGTGTCTGTAAAACATCACGGGTGTCCATGATTTCAAGGCGAAACCCCTGTGGTGATGGGATGGACAGTGGGTTTTGTTGTGGGAGGTTTTGGGCTCAGTAGGAGGGGCTGTTGGGGAGACATGTGACACGTTCGCGTTACTTCCACGGTATTAAATCTTCTGGGGAACCCAGGACTTTTAGCAGTCTGTAACCGTCCCGTTTAATTTGCTTGCTTACCGTCTGCTTCATTGAAGGCTTCTACGGTGTTAGTAGGAATCAATTTGGATTTAACAAACCTGTGCAACGGTTTTTCTACCAATACAGCAATTGTTCAAGTGAATGCACATGTCATCCATTCTCTGCATTTCTGTTCGCTGTATACAATGTGCTTTCAACCTTTGTTAGATTTTTCGAGGCACATTCATTCAATTTTTCCGGTTCCGGCGGTCCACAATGAGATCAGAATCGCTTCATCTCCTTTGCTTCTGCCCATAAAACATGTATATCACCGCGGCAGATTCCGTCACTTTCCCCATATTCCAGGGATAATCGATCCATCCTTCCAAACCTTCCACAGAACTGAAACTCAATAGTTCTCAGCATTTACATTGGAAGCTTCTTGTTTAATTGGCTAGAAAAGTAAACTTAACATAAATAATAATGCTTAATACTGTGATTTATCTTTCTGAAGCAAAATTGAGAGACAGACGTTAGTTCTGACAAAGATAATGTAAAATATAAAAAGAAAAGACATCGTCGTAGCAATAACTGACGTATCACTGCCGGTGTCTGGAATAGCTAGAGTCAGGCTTTTTCCATTCGTCCAATGAGATCACAGGTGATAAGCGCGTCTTGCACAGAAAGATAGAAACGCAGAAAGCCTACAGCACAACGAGTGACCGGTTGAACAATCAGTCCCGTTTCTCACCGTCGTGGAACCGATGATTGTAAAATCACTTCAGTGCAACGTCCGAGATCGCTGCAGACCCAGGGTTACTACCAAAGTATTTGTTAACTTAACATCATTATGGATGCAAGACAGCCGAATGTACCGTCCACAGTCCAAAGTGACAAAAACGATACCCTTCCCGGATAATCCCACCCAGGACACTGGTGTTCCAGAGTGACAATTCCTGCCTGTGTCATTCCCCGGTTCCCCAGGCGAGGCCCAAACCAAGACATCCGGCGGAAGCAGGGCCTCGGCACTGCAGACGGAAACGCTCAGCAGCGGGACTGTTTCTGACGTCAGGGCACGCTCGGCTGAAGCCGGAGTATATTGGAAATAATTCTGGAGCGCGGCCGTTAAAGGTAAAACCGGGAAATCTGCCTGAGTGACCCCATCCCGCGGGCGAAAATGTTCACATATTCCGATGGTCAAATATCACTCTCAGTCCAGCTGTGCGTTCCTGGAGAGACATCAATTCCTTCTCCCCGGTTTGACTAAACCGATTCCCCACCAGCCTGAAACAGAAGGGAGAATAAAGATGAAATAAACAGATTACACAACAGTGTCAGTAACAGGGGACCGGGGTTAATGTTTCAACATCACTCACAGACAAATATCACCAGAAAACCCGCGGATCCGCTGATATTTTATCATATTGAATCCTAACTCTTACACAATCCGCTCCAGAGTCGGGAGTTCTACTATAAGGCGTCGAAGAGCGGGGATAGATCGGTCTGTGAGCCAGTTTGATTCCAGGTTCAGCCGCGTTAGCAATCGCTTTGTAATGATAGCTGAGACGAGATCCTCGACACCAGAATCTGATAGACGGACACGACTCAGCCTGGAGATGAGAGAGATTGAGGGTGAAGGACACAGGGAGACAGGAGACGGTACAAATCCCCAGTGTTTATCAGTAACACAATTACTGATCACATTAATGTTCAGTGTCAGACACCCAGTGACTGTAAACACTCTCCCACAGTCTAGTATTTACCACAGTTTCTGTATTTTACACTCCGGGTTCCTCAGAGCCGCAGACACCAGTTTCACTCCGGAATCTCCCAGTTTATTATCACTCAGGTCCAGATCCGTGAGTGATCGGTTTGTAATGAGATCGGTGGCAAGATCCTCGGCATCAGAATCCGTGAGACCGACGCCACTCAGCCTGGAGATGAGAGAGAGTGAGGGTGAAGGACACAGAGAGACAGGAGACTGTACAAATCCCCAGTGTTTATCAGTAACACAATTGCTGATCACATTATCGTTCAGTGGCAGACACCCAGTGACTGTAAGCACAACCTTCCACAGTCTGGTACTTACCGCAATCTCTGAATTTTACACTCCGGATTCCTGAGAGCCGCAAACACAATACTCACTCCTGAATCTCCCAGTTTATTACCACTCAGGTTCAGACCCGTCAATGATAAGTTTGTACTGAGAGCGGAAACGAGATCCTCGGCACCAGAATCTGTGAGACCGACACCCCTCAGCCTGGACATCAGAGAGAGTGAGAGTGAAGGACACAGAGAGACAGGAGACTGTACAAATCCCCAGTGTTTATCAGTAGCACAATTACTGATGACATTAATGTTCAGTGTCAGACACCCAGTGACTGTCAACACAATCTCCCACAGTCTGGTACTTACCCCAGTATCTGTATTTTACACTCCGGGTTCCTCAGAGCCGCAGACACCAGTTTCACTCCAGAATCTCCCAAATCATTCGTCCCAAGTCTAAACACAAACAGACAGATTCATGAACAAAGTGATTCAAAACCGTGGGTCTGAGGGAATTTCTCTCACTCGGATATTTCAGGAAACATAAAACACTTCAGTAAATCACTGATCGGTGTTCCCATCACCGTCAATGTCCCTCACTGTCCAGCTCCAGGGTATTCACCGAATGTCAGTAATTTAGGCTGTCGGAGTGACACTGTAAACTCCACATATTCTGTCTCTTTTCCCGATGGTTAGAAAAGTGTCCTTGATGTGAGATGGTCGGGAGGGGCAGGGATAAAGGTTGAGAGAAAGTCCCACAGTGAGGAAGATTCGTGAATGGGGAAAAGTCGATAGGAGTCGGTGGAAGAGACCCCACCTGAGGGAAAGGGATAGAAAGACAGAATCTGCAGGAGAAAGTTGATGGGGAAGAGAGATCTCTCTGGAAGAAGGGGATAGGGATGAGAGATCCCACAGGATTAAAGGGATTGGGAAGAGTGGTCTCACAGGAGGCAGGGGGATGGGGATGTCAGTTCCCTCATCAGTATACCGATAGGAGAAGATAATCCAATAAGATAAGATGATCCAAAAATATATTGCAAGGAAGGGTTGGGTCAGAACTGAGGTCCGCAATCGGGGGAGGAGATGCGCCCATAGGGTCTGGGTACCTGGTAGTGAGCACAGTCACACAGGCGGACTGATCGTGATAGTCACACACAGGGAAGGGCAGGAGAGGACAATCTCACAATGGTATATCTTTCCTTCTCACTGGGACAGTCTGCTGACGGTCTCTTGTCCCTCAACGGGAAGGGGGCGTGAATCTCTGACCCACCTGCTGCAGTCAGTGTCGGTCTGGGTGTCTGTAACAGTGAGAAGGAACATTGTCAATGGACGTGTCACAGGCAGCGAGAAACACGGCCATTCCTGTGACTTGCTGCCATTAAAACAATGGTCGTTTTTCACTAGTCACCGACATCCCACAAAACCTTCATATTCCTGTAGTTATTTGTCACATTATCTGATTTACTACAGTTTTACCAATTTGAAACAACTCAGTTTCACAGTTCAAGAGTGAGAGATAAATCAGTACTTCAACTCCTGGCACTTGTGCAGGCCGGGGACCAGCCGCTGGATTGCTTCACACTGAATGTGGCAGTTCTCCAGGTCGAGGTGTTTTAGTGTATCACAGAGTCCGATGACATGAGACAGGAACGCGCAGTCAATCGGGGTCAGTATCATTCCACTGAAGGAAAGTGTTTCCACAGATCCCAATGAGGCCTGAGCCAGTTCACGATTCTGAGACTCAAACAGGTAGTGCAATGTGTTCAGGAGGCTCCTTTTACCAGCTTCATTCCTCGTGTTTCCACTCCGGCGTCTAACCTCCTTCTTCACCCAGTCAATAACCCGGCAGGTTGCTTCATGAGGAAATGGACCCAGAAATTCCTCCAGGCCCCGAGCTGTCATTGGGTTGGAGAGACCAGCAACAAAACGGAGAAATACCTCAAATCGCCCATCTGTCGTGTTGTGGGCTTTAGTGAGGAATTTCAGGATGTCCCCGGGATGTGGATTCAGAAATTGTGCGACTGCAGCAACAAACTCTTGGATGGTGAGGTGTGGGAATGTGTACATCACGCTCCAGGCAGAATCCTCTCTCTCCAAAAGCTCCATCAGGAACCCGGACGGGACCTGGGAAGGCTGCAGATTGTAGTTGATCAAATCTCCATTTGTAAACACAATCTTCTTCTCGGACACTCCTCTGCAGGCCATCTGACCAACCCTGAGTAACACATCACGGGGGTTGTCAATCTCACGGCCGTGGTTTTTCAGGATATTGTAAATATAGTAGGAGTACAGTTGGGTGATGGTCTTGGGAACTCGCTGCGGGTCCCTGACTCTTAGTGTGAAGAAAGGACCCAGTACCAGAGCGAGGATCCAGCAGTAGGAGGGGTTGTAGCTCATAGTGTACAGGATCTCGTTCTCCTCCACGTGTTTGTAAACAGCTTCTGCCACCGTCTGATCTTCGAAATGTCTGATGAAATATTCCTTCCGTTCCTCACCAACATATCCCAGGATTTCAGCACAGACACGGATATCAGCCTTTTCCAATAAATGTAACGCAGTGGGCCGGGTGGTCACCAGCACTGAACATCCTGGGAGCAGCTTGCCCTGGATTAAATTGTATACAATGTCCGACACTTCACACCACCACTCGGGATCTGGGCACTGGTGCTTGGGTTCTGTATCTCCCCGACTGTCCGCAAAATCGATTCTGTGCTTGAATTCATCCAAACCATCGAATATAAACAGCGATCCCTCTGGGTTCTTCCAGACCTCTCTCAGGATATTCCCAAAGTAAGGATACTGATCCAGAATCAGTTCCTTCAGGTTTATTCTGCAGTTAATGTTGTTTAAATCCCGGAATTTGAAACAGAAGACTAAGTGGAATTCTTGGTATATTTTCCCTGTTGCCCAGTCATAAACAATCTTTTGTACCATTGTTGTTTTCCCGATCCCCGAGACTCCAGACACTGCTGCCGAACATCCAGAAGTTGATCTTTTGAAGAATCTTTTCATTTTGTCCCGAAAACAATGTGAGTACCTATTCTGAAATAGATGAGCAATGTGGACTTTCTCCAGCTCTCTGCGGAGATGTTTCTGTCTCCACTCCTCGTGGTCTTTGCCTCTTGCCAGCAGCTCGTGTTCCACCAGTCTCCGATCTCGAACAGTGGAAATGACCGTGAGCTCAGCGTATCGATCAACCAGCTGGAAAACCTTCACCTTCTCCCTCATCAGGATCGTGTTCACTCTCAGTGTTTCAGTTTGTGTCCGCAGAGTCTCCTTGTGTTTCTGTTGAACATCTGTGGACGGACAGAAATCGGTTGTCAAAGCCTGATCTGATGAACCCGGAACACCCACTGATTTCCCCCAATTAAAATAATTGTTAAGGACATTGTTTGGGTGAAATCGGGAGATCAGAAGTAAGCATGTCTGAAAATGAACGACGGACCAGAAATATTTCTGATCTGATTCAGATCCGCTGTTAAAGGCTCCACTCTCCCCTCTGTTGGTAGTTTGCAGATTCCCCGGTGATCCAGCGAGGACCAAGTGCACACGTGATTCTGGAGAGGAGAGTGTTGTGTGGAGCGGGTGGTTTCACTGCTTTCACTGCTCAGCTTCTGCTGAACTGTGCAACCCTGCAGGGGTAACGGTGTTGGGGGGAGTGGGTGGGCAATGGGCAATTTTCATCATTTTTATTTTCGCATAACAGACCTGATGTTCTTGATCGTCCTTTAGGTGCATGCTGTGAGGACTGAGCCCAGAGTTTCCCTTTCCAGGCTGGTCCAGTCATGGGGTAACACACCCTGCACTACTCCACTGTCTCTTATTCTAGGAGGAGCTAGTACATGACACATGCAATAGCACCCCAACCACACATCTACAGTCTTCTCTGCTCTGAAGAGCTGGTACGTGAACTCCGGCAATAACACCCCAACCACACATCTACAGTCTTCTCTGCTCTGAAGAGCTGGTACGTGAACTCCGGCAATAACACCCCAACCACACATCTACAGTCTTCTCTGCTCTGAAGAGCTGGTACGTGAATCCGGCAATTACACCCCAACTACACATCTACAGTCTTCTCTGCTCTGAAGAGCTGGTACGTGAACTCCGGCAATAACACCCCAACCACACATCTACAGTCTTCTCTGCTCTGAAGAGCTGGTACGTGAACTCCGGCAATAACACCCCAACCACACATCTACAGTCTTCTCTGCTCTGAAGAGCTGGTACGTGAACTCCGGCAATAACACCCCAACCACACATCTACAGTCTTCTCTGCTCTGAAGAGCTGGTACGTGAATCCGGCAATTACACCCCAACTACACATCTACAGTCTTCTCTGCTCTGAAGAGCTGGTACGTGAACTCCGGCAATAACACCCCAACCACACATCTACAGTCTTCTCTGCTCTGAAGAGCTGGTACGTGAACTCCGGCAATAAGACCCCAACCACACATCTACAGTCTTCTCTGCTCTGAAGAGCTGGTACGTGAACTCCGGCAATAAGACCCCACCACACTTCTGCAGTCCCCTCTGCTCCAAGGGGCTAGTACAGGAACTCAGGCAATATGTCCCAACCACACCCCTACAGTCTCCTCTGCTCCGAGGAGCTGGTACGTGATCTCAGACAAAACAGCCCTACCACCCCTCTACAATCTCTACACGG